>NC_029785.2:52027658-52034160 GCF_000816755.2 Arachis ipaensis | reverse complement strand
TCATGGACAACGACCATTCTACAATGCATACCCAGCTGATAGATATGGTGGACAACCTTGTGACTACCAACAAGCCCCACCTCGTGCCTATAGACCATCCTCTCAACATAACCTCGAACCACCACACTCACAAGCACCACCACTTCCCTATGTCTCATGTCCAAATCTATCACCCCGAGAATCAGAGGTTCGCCTCAAGGCAATAGTAAATAAACTTCAAACAACCATTCGACAACTGGAACAAGTAGTAATTCAATTAGCTTCTAGACGCGCGAACATTCAAGGACCAACCACAGCCCCATGTGGACAATCTAATGAAGAGCGTAGCATGAAGGAGACACTAGAAACTCCAGTAGACAAGACAGAGCATGAATTCGTACTAGAACAAGTAGAAGAACCTGTCATTGTACAAGAAGAAGAGTTGGTTGAAGATCTAGGAGACGCTGAACCTCCATGGGAATCCAGAGTTGAGGAGAACTCCGTCAAGGACGTTACAGTTGATGCTAAGGAGGATATTGCACAATCCCCAAGGCAAGTCGTTTATGAAGAACTAGACGGAATAACCTATTTTAGTAACACCATTGACAATCATTTATTTTAGTTAATTAATTAGTTAGTTAGTTGGTTGATTAGTTAGTTTTAGTTAGTTTTCATTTCATTTTCTCTTTTTCATCGTAAGTGTTGGATTGTTAATTCTTGTTTACCATTAATTGCTGCTAAGTATTAAAAAGGGATGTTTTCTTAACATCATTATGTTTATAATCCTTGTTGGATTCTATAATTGAGGTTATATTTTGCTACTTGGTTTTGAGTTCTTCATGCTTACCTTTTGAAAAATACCAAGTGATGAGAATTGTCTTCGAGCTTATAACTCTTTTGAATTGCATGCTGTAGCTAGCCATCATGTGATTTGGATCCTTTTCCCTCGATTAGGCAATCTCTTGATGGATGATGTTGAGGATTTACCTTAATGCATTGTATTTCATGATTATATCCATCCATATGTTTGACTTCAATGCTTTCATGCTTCTCTCATGCTTGTCTTACCTTACAAGTTTACTCAAAGCATCTCAAGCACACTAGGGTAAATGATGTGCATGCTTCTTTTGTGACATAACTTTTAGGCTAATGTGTGTTCTAAAAGGCGCCTAATTTAGAATTCACACACCTATTTGTCATTAATGTCACACTAATTCACTCACTCATTCCTAGTGATTCTTACCTCGTTCCAACAATGTATGCTTCCTTGCTTTTATATCTTCTCATCTTATGGTGTTGTATTTTTGTTTTTCATGATAAATGCACCACAAGCAAACATGGAAGCAAGACTAAGAACACACAGCAATCCAGAGACTCGCCGTACCCCCTTGCTCATCTTTGAGTGCACCGAAGACGGTGTAAAATTTTAAGTGTGGGGAGGTCGTCCGACCGGTTGGCGATTTTGGGTGACAAGTTTCTAATTCCAACACATTTGCATTTCATTTTAGGTTTTTAGGATTTTTAGTTTCGTTTTCTTATTTTTGCATATATATACACAATAAGCTTAGTCAAAATGATGAAATTTTTCGAGAAATTATCTATAGGGCACCAATTGATTTGAGTGAAAACTTTTCATAGAACTTGCTTGAATTATATATTTTGTGGAACATGATTTATGAGCTAAGAACACAAGCTTGTGAGATTTGAGCCTAATGGTGTGGTTACATCTTATAACCACTTATTTTCCTTCTTGTGTGCATTAGTCTCTTTCTATGATTGTAATCTTTGATTTATTTGATTCTTTATTTCCATTATTTTGTGTATTCATGCATTTATATGATTGAGGCCATCATTTCATTTAGCTTACTTACCTAAATAGCCTTACCTTTTATCTTCCTTTGTTAGCCAATTTGAGCCTACGCTTAACCCACTTATTCTTTAATTTAGCACATTACTAGCCTTAAAGCGAAAAACAATAAATGTCCTTAATTTGGATCTTTGATTAGCTTAGGCTAAAGTATGTGTCTCATTCAAGTGTGGCCTTCAATCCCTGTGGGATCGACCTCACTCCCGTGAGTTTTATTACTTGATACGACCCGGTGCACTTGCCGATTAGTTTTGGGTGTTTTGGAGAAATTCGTTTCTCCGCGAAAATATCCCATCAAGTTTTTGGCGCCGTTGCCGGGGATTGATTAGATTGACAATGATTAAGTGAGGTGGTGATCTAGATTTAGCATTTTTATTTTCTGTTCCTTTAATTTTCAATTAACCCACTAACTGTTTGAATTTTTGCTTAAGCTTACTAAAACTTCATTCTAGCAATAGATTGAAGTGTCACTGGTTTGTGTGTTTCTTATGTTCTGCTTGTATGTCAGGTACAAGAAGAAATACACCCATCTTTCATGAACAAGACGAAAGAACTCTTAGAAGGTTAAGAAGAGCTGAAAGAGGGAAAAATATTGTTGGAGAAGAGGAATAACATCTGTCTACCTTCTTAAGGATTTGTGACACTGTCAAGTCCAATGGCGTGAATCCTGAGACCTACAAGCTTCTGCTGTTCCCGTTCTCATTAAGGGACAAGGCCGCACAATGGCTTGAAATTTTTCCTCAAGGAAGCATCACTAGCTGGGATGATTTGGTGACTAAATTTCTAGCCAAATTCTATCCACCTCAATGGGTTAACAGGCTGAAAACTGAGGTACAAACATTCACACAATTGGATGCTGAAAATCTGTATGAAGCATGGGAGAGATACAAGGCTCTGCTGAGGAAATGTCCACCAGAAATGTTCATTGAGTGGGACAAGCTAAAGGATCAGCATTTTCACAAGTTCCTTGAAACTTTCAAAAAGCTGGAAATCAATATTCCTTTTGCTGAAGCACTTGAGCAAATGCCTCTGTATGCCAAATTTTTTAGGGAGCTTATCAACAAGAAAAGAAGTTGAGATGAGAAAGAAACCATACTGCTCACTGAGGAATGCAGGGCTTTGATTCAAAAAGGGTTTCCCCCTAAGCTTGAAGATCCAGGGAGCTTTTTGCTACCTTGCACCATTGGGGAATTAACCATCACTAAAGCAATGTGCGATCTAGGAGCAAGTATCAACTTAATACCATTCTCCTTGGTAAAAAAGCTACATATAGAGGAAGTTAAACCAGTACAAATATCTCTAGAGCTAGTAGATAAGTCAACAGTATACCCCAGGGGTATGATTGAAAACCTGCTGGTCAAGGTGGACAATTTCATATACCCTGCAGATTTTGTGGTTCTAGATTCAGAAGGGGATGATGGTGATTCTATTATTCTGGGAAGGCCATTCTTGGCCACTGCTAGAGCTATCATAGACATAGAGGAAGGAGAATTAACTCTTAGAATGCATGATAAGAGTGTCACTCTGAAGGTATTACCAGAGGCACAATTTAGCAAGGAGAAGAAAGACTATATGAAAATTGACAAGGGAGAATCACAGTTGAAGGAAGAAAATGACAAAGAGAGTCACAGCAACATCCCAAGGCTAAGGATTGTGCAGACTGATGAAGAGGCCCAAGAGGATATTGGAGTATTAGCCACTGAGAAGAGAGGTCCCCAAGGGAAGCCTACGGCCAGAAAAGAAAGATCAACAAAAGGAAAGATGAAACGGAGAAACAAAACAAAAAGGGGTTGGAAGAATAGGAAGATCCCAACAGAGGGGCTTTCCAAAGGTGATAAAGTGCAACTGATATATCAACAGCTGAGGGCAAACCAACAAACTGAGGACTACTACACTGTCAGCAACATACTCTCATTAGAGCATGATGAAATTGAACACCAGGGAACAAAGAAGAGGATCACAGTCAGGGGAGACAAATTCTACAAGCACCAACCACCATAAAAGAAAGCCTCAATCTCAAGCTAATGACAATAAAAGAGCGCTCCATGGGAGGCAACCCATGATTTAAGATTCATGTCATTTTAAATTCAATAAGTTATGATCATTTGAGCATGAATTCTTTTCTCTTTTCATGAACATGTCCATTGACTGCATGCACTGTTTTGAAACATATGCTGAGAATTCTAAGTTTGGTGTGCCTTCAAGCACACTAAACCAACGTTACAAATAATTCCTTTTTGTAAGCTTAGAGTGTCTTGACAAAGCATATGGCCAAACACTAAAGTTTGGTGTCCACATAGCTTCATGAAAATTAGAAATTCATGCATCAATAATCATACAATTGTTGTTTTCCAAAATCTTATAAATGGAAAAATTCTTATTCGGTAATGAAGGCATCAATTGTGATGTACCCTTTGACAAGAAACAAGTTTGGTGTTCATCAAACTTTGATGCACCGATTTAGGGACACAATTGACCCTTCATGAAAAAAAAAAAAAGAGAAAAAGAAAATTAGGATGAAAGCAATTCTTACAAACATTTAACTAAGAGTGACATTGGGATTTCACTAATTAGAGGAAGAGACACAATTTCTTCATACATGACCAAACATTAAGTTTGGTGTCCTCCAAAGATGAGTCACGGTTCAATTGGATATAAGAATTGATGATTCATATAATATTAATAAAAGGAATACTCTTGCCACAGTTGGACAAGACTAATGTATGTTGTGATGACTAGGTGGTCAAAGAATCTTCAATGAAAGAGACAAGACAAAGGAAAGCATAGCATGAAGACAAAATCTCATCACATGCTTCAAAAAAAGAAATCTGCCACTCCTTGAGAATGATCACGGCAAAGGCAAGTGAAGAAGCAAGCTTACGAGAAAAAGATCTATCCTGAAATTCCACTCTTGTTGCCGGATGATGGATGCCAAGAAATGAAGGACAAAATTCGAAAGAAGAGGTGGGAGGAACTTGCATCACCAGCCACCCGAATCAATGCCAATATCATAAGAGAGTTCTATGCAAATGTCTCAAGGCTTGACATGCGTGAGCCCCCAACGTACAAGAGCTATGTGCGGGGGTGGAAGTAGACTTTAGCTCGGATGCAATCAAGAAAGTCTTGGGACTAAAGTCAGTCCGCTTTAGTGAACCGGGATACCAACAAAGATTGAATGAAGATCAAGATTATGATGAGATTGTGAGAGATATTTGTATGGAGAACTCAGAGTGGGAAGGAGATGACAAGAACAAATATAAGTATCTGAAGAGATGTAACCTCACCCCAGAAGCAAAAGGATGGTATGAGCTAATGAAAAGATCAATTCTGGGCACAGTGAACACCTCAGAAGTTAACAGGGAGAGAGCCGTGATGTTGCATTGCATCATTGTGGGAGGAGAGATAAGAGTTCATGAAATCCTTGCAAAAGACATCCAAAAGCTTGCTGAGAAGAATTCGGCCGGGTCTTGGTTATACTACTCAAGTACCATTTGGAGGTTGTGTGCAAAGGCTAAAGTGCCAATGGAAGAAGATAATCCAATGTGGTTAAGCCAAGGCATGCCCATAACCATTGAACGAATGACAATGGCTCCTGAAGCACATCAAGGCCGAAGGTCACATGGAAGAAGGCAAAGAGAAGAACCAATGGAAGAAGATGAGCCACACATAGAAGAAGAGCCACAAGAGGAGGAGGAACAGCCGCACTTTTTCCCACATGGCAATATGGATATGACTCAATTGCAAGAAGCAATTGGAAGATTGTCACAACAGTACACAAGAATTCAAGAAAGGCAAGAGGAATACCATTCACTATACATGAAACACCAACAAGCACAAGAAGAACGGGAGCTAAGAATGATGAACAAACAAAGTGAATTCGAGTTAAGATTCCTTGTGATGCAAGAAGAACATGCTTTTCAATCTCATGAATCATTTGGAAAGTTGGGACAAATGCAAGCTGAAAATTTGAGGGCTCTCAATGAGTTTACAACTCTCCAAGATGCAAGGTATGAAGTACAAGCCGATTACAACATCAATAGCCAAATCAAACTAAACTATATTGGAGAACATTTGCACAACATGGATCCGGCTTTCCCAACTTTTGATGAATTCTTCAAAAAGAGAAGTGAGGTAGAGGTAAGCAATGCTATGAGACTTGAAGATAGAGTAGAGGAGGCTATGAATAAGGCTGGATTCTGGCGAGGCCAACAGACAACAAACACGGATGGTGGAAACACTAACAACCAAGTGTATGAAAGGAGAAAGAAAAAGCATGACAAATGAAAGGTGGACTTGCTCCTTGTTCATCACTACAAAGAAAAAAAAACATGCATTCTATCTGTTTTAAGTTGTCTTTGCATCTTTAAGTAGTTCTTTTAATCAATAGTCTTTGCATTGTGTTTGTTTTAAAATAAGTAAGCTAGTCTATGTGTGTGCTTGTGTGTTTACTTTCACTTAGCAAAAAGCATGTTTTGTCCCCTGCATCTTTAAGTTCAATAAAAGAAATGTTTGAATGAGAAGTAAGATGGTCTCTGTTAGATAGAAGTAGAATAAAAGTATGTGGTGGTATGTGTATGATTGTATAATAGCTCACTTTTAGTGAATAAAGAGCCAGGATATCTCCTTCTAAGTATAGAGTGGCCTACTGTCTATGAA
>NC_029785.2:52022258-52026183 GCF_000816755.2 Arachis ipaensis | reverse complement strand
TGGGCTAACGTTGGCACATGAAAGTTACTCCCTGGGCACCAAAAGTTTGCGCCAACGTTAGCCCCTAACTTTGTGGCTAACATTGGCATGAGAAAAACACTCCCTGGGCACCAAAAGTTTGCGCCAACGTTAGCCCCTAACTTTATGGCTAACGTTAGCCCCTAACTTTATGGCTAACGTTGGCATGAGAAAAACACCCCCTGGCCACCAAAAGTTTGCGCCAACGTTAGCCCCTAACTTTTGCTCAAACTTTTACTCAAACTTTTGCAAAACTCCAACCCGGTTCACTTGGTTCACTTTGGTTCCTCTCCAAACTCCAAGAGCAATCAACCAAGGCCTCTCTCAACCCAATTCCACCAAGAGCAAAGGCCCAACTCAAGGCTTGAAGATCATTTGAAGAAAGTGTATAAATAGGATAGAATTCAAGTTCTTAAAGGAGCTTTTTCCTTTTGGAGTTTTCATAATAGTTTTCGGAGAGCTTTGGATATTGAGTGATCTTTAATTTCTTAGTTTCGGGGAAGGAGAATTCTACTCTCTTCCTCTTAGTTTTATTGCTTTCAATTTCAATTGCAATTGTCTTGGATCTTGGGTTGGAGAATTGAAGGAATTCTGTTTCAATCTCATCCGAAGATCTCTCTGTTTCTTCTACTGCTTATTGAATTTAATTTCTGTTAATTATTCTTCATCTACTTTCTTTGCAATTTACAATTCCTTTGCAATTGTTCTTGTTGGATCTAGGAAGGCATTGAGATCTAGACTTGGTTATCTAGTCTCTTGGGTCCTGAGATCCGGATTCCCCATTTCCCATTTCCCATTCCTTGTTTACTGTTTTCATGCTTATTTACAATTCTGTTTTTAGATCCGGTTCAGTCCAAGTGTTCTTTTACTTCTCTGTTGGTTGCAATTTACTTTCCCTCATTTAATTTCTGCAAATCCAACTCCCAATTCCCTTTACAATTCAAGCTATTTACATTTCTTGCACTTTAAGATTTTGCAATTTACATTTCTTGCGTTCTAAGTTTCTGCCATTTAATTTCTTGTTCTTTAAGATTCAGCATTTAAATTCCTGTTCTCTTTAATTTCATGTCAATTACCCATTCCCTTTACTTTCCATGCAATTTAAATTCTGCAAATCACAAATCACTCAACCAAATCTTGATTCGCTTGACTAAATCAACCACTAAACTAAAATTGCTCAATCCTTCAATCCCTGTGGGATCGACCTCACTCCCGTGAGTTTTATTACTTGATACGACCCGGTGCACTTGCCGGTTAGTTTTGGGTGTTTTGGAGAAATTCGTTTCTCCGCGAAAATATCCCATCAGAACCTTGGGACATTGGGTGAATAAAAGGGTAGTTTTGTATTGTTATTGAAAATATTGAGAATTGGGTACATACTCATGTATTGATCAAATGTAAAATCTTATGCATTGATGCTCTTGTATATAGAAAGAAAAAAATGAGAAAAACAAAAGAAAAAAAGAAAAGAAAAAGAAAAAAACAATATGGAAAAGAAAAAAAATAGAAAAAGAAAGAAAAAGAAGAAAAAAAAAGAAAGAAATAAAAAGGGGACAAAATGCCCCAAAGTAAAGTCCAATAAAGATCAATGCACAAGTGTTGTGAAATGAAAAGAAAATACATGAGTATGTGAAAAAGTGAGGGAAAAATGGGTAGTTAGGTTAGAGCTTAAATGTATAGGATGTCATAGGCTAGGTGGGAAGTTTAAGCTTATCAAAGATTCAAATTTTAAGCTCACTTGACCAAATATGTATCCTACCTTGACCCTAACCCCATTACAACCTAAAAAAAAGACCTCATGATAATTGTATGTATGCATAAGATATATGTTGATTGTTAGATGAAAAACAAATCTTGGAAAGCATGATTAGGAGAGAATTGAGAGAATCAACCCTAAACACTTGAGCGAATAGAGTGCAAACACTACCGGTGAGGGTTTGATGCTCAATTACATGTTTTCACCTATGATCATCTCTTTTCATGCAAGTTTGTAAAAATATTTAATAACTCAATTCAATTGTGGATTAGGCTTGCTAGTCCTTAGCCCTTGTGCATATATACTTCTTGGGAACTGATTTATTTTGACCAAGCAATTGCATTCATTTAGATAGTTGCATATAGGTAGATTGCATTTAATTAGTTTCCATTGAATAAATGCCATGCCCTTTGCTTCATTCTTGGTTTAAGCATGAGGACATGCTTGGTTTAAGTGTGGGGAGGTTGATAAACCCCGTTTTGACGGTTTATCCTGTATTGATTTTTAGAGATTTTATCACCTTTTACCCACATTTATTCAATGAAATAGCATAGTTTTGTGATTGTCTCCTTATTTGTGCTTAGATGTGAAAACATGCTTTTAGACACTTAATTTGATGGTTTTAATCTCCCTTTGATTCCACTAGATGCCTTGATATGTTTGTTAGTGATCTCAGATTGAAAAGGCTTTTGTTGTAGATCTACTATTGTTCCTTCCATTTTCTTCCAATTCAATAAGAGGTAATTCATAATAATTGTTCTTCTTTGCTTTTCTATTGTTGATCTCTTACCTTTGTAGTTGCAGATTCCTTTAATTCTTGTATTTAATAATGTTTACTTCTATTGCACTCTATGTGTTTGTTGAAATGTCTCTTTTAGTTTTAGTGTAGATTTTGTTCCTCTTGGCCTAGGTAGAGTAATTAGTGACACTTGAGTTATCTAATTCCTTTGTTGATTGATAATTGGAGAGATTGCTAATTGGTTTGGAGTGCACTAAAGCTAGTCTTCCCTTGGGAGTTGGCTAGGACTTGTAGCTCAAGTCAATTCATCCACTTGACTTTCCTTTAATTAGTAAGGGTTAACTAAGTGGTAGCAATGAACAATTCTCATCACGATTGAGAAGGATAACTAGGATAGGACTTCTAATTTTCATACCTTGCCAAGAGCCTTTTATAGTTGTTAGTTTATTTTCATTGCCATTTACTTTTCATGCTTCTTATCCAAAACCCCAAAATAACTCAACCAATAATAAGACACTTTATTGTAATTCCTAGGGAGAACGACCCGAGGTCCAATACTTCGGTTTATAAATTTTAAGGGTTTGTACTAGTGACAAACAACTTTTTGTATGAAAGGATTATTGCTTGGTTTAGAAACTATACTTTACAACGAGATTTCATTAGTGAATTTCTAAACCGTCAAAAATCCTTTCATCACCAGGACACAAATTCCCTTTATGATGATAGTCACAAGTCAAGCTCTCTTAGTAATGAACTTGCATCCGCAAGTGAATTCTCTGAGATCGAAGAATCTTCCCCAAATGAATATGAAGATGATGCAGAGGTAGATTTCTCTCAACCTCCGATCTATGACTCGAGTGATGAGGAAGACATAGAAGACTTTGACCAGGATACAGATGCATTTGAAGAATCTTGCGAAGAAGTGGAGGAATTCACAGAAGAGCACAAGGGAGTAGAACTTACAGAACCACCAGAAACACCTTCCCCAAGGCCATTACCACCCAATACAAGCTTCAAGTGGGTACAATCCTTAACTTTTAACTTTACTTTTTCACTTGAATACGGTTTGCTTGAAACAGATGGCCAGCTTAGAGCTCTCTGCAGCTTTAAGAGTAAGAGGGAAATGGCTCGTGCTCAGAGCTGGTGTACAAGGTTCAATAAGGTTCCACGCTTCAACTTGAAGTGCACGGATTGGTATCATGTTCAATCGAATGGATCTCAAAAAATGTTTGGTCATTATGGTGAGAATCTACTTTCTAAACCGCCTGGATGGAAAAATATAGATCAAAATGAAGGCGGATTTAGAACCAAAGTTTGGGATCCTGGAAAATATTCTGATATTCGTCACCGCGGGAGCCTGAAAATCTGTTTGAAGCTGCTCAGAAGCTTCACATGCCTAGTTTGGGACCCCG
>NC_029785.2:52011566-52021959 GCF_000816755.2 Arachis ipaensis | reverse complement strand
CGACCGCATCAGCGATGCGTCCGCGTCGCAAGGAGAGGGGAGAAAATAAAAACGAACAGAGAGTCACGCTGGAGCGTGGCTGGAGGCGTGCCCATGGCACAAATCGTCCCACGCGACTGCGTCGCTGACGCATCCGCGTCGAGTGGGAATACTGGCGTCCCACGCGACCGCGTGACCAGGATTTCGACGTAATAATGGTGCACAGCCGAAAGTTGTGCTAGAGTGGTGCTGGACTAGCGCTGGACGTGCAGTCTATCTCACGCGACCGCTTGCCCTACGCGTCCGCGTCACATCCTACTAAGTGCCCACTCACGCGATCGCGTGCCCCCACATGATCGCGTCACCCAATATTTGGCAATTAATGGTTTTTGAACAGAGAGTTGTGCGAGAGCGAGGCTGTCCTCGCGCCAGTAGCATAAAACGGGTCACGCGACTGCGTGACCGACGCGACCGCGTCAATCAGTTTAAGCGCAAGCCGCGCGACTGCGTGCCCCACGTGACCGCATCGCTTGCGCCGCACAGCTTATCCTAATTTGCCAAATATCTTATCTTTTCTCCCCCAATCCTAATTTATCCTCCCTCCTTTCTTACTTACTTCTTCTCCCCTTCTTTCCCTTCTCATTCTTCTTATCTTTTATTTTATTTTACTTAATTTATTTGCATATTTCATTCATTGCATCTTCATTTTGTGCATATTTTTATTTTCTTTTCCAAATTTATTATTTTCCGTTGGTGTTAAAAGTTCTTATTCAACTGTTATATCTTTTCTGGTGTTATCTTGGTGCTTCACGACTTGTTTCATTCTAATTGGGTATTATTATTCATAAGTCAAATGCTAATTTTTATAATACTGATATTCCTTTTGCATTGATATGTACTTACACTATTTTGCATTACCCACACTCTCTTCTCCATTGTTGCAAATTGTTGCACTCTTGATTTGCCATGTACTTCTATTATTTTCTCACTTGCATGTTGTAGATACAATGTAATTGAGACCCTTATTATTTGGTATTAACCAACCCATGTTTTATTTGTTTTTTATCTTTGTTTTGGGTTACTTTTCTTCCCTTTTTCTTTCAGGATGGCCACCAGGAAGAGAACCGGAAGACGTTTACATGGGAGAGACAAACAAGTTCCTACGCACATTCCTCGATGAGAAAAGCATCAGTTGAAGCAATCCGTCCACTTGCACATCTTAGCATGCACCGAGGATGGTGCAATCTTTAAGTGTGGAGAGGTCGATACCAATCTCCATGGGTTAGTACCTTTCTGTTTCAACACCAATGTTTAAATTTTCTTTGTTAAATTAGTTGTTGCATTTGCATATTTAATTGCATGTTTATTTGATTTTGTGCATTTAGTTACTACTTGGTTGAAGTAATATTTTCTTTTTCAAGAATTTTTATAGTATTTCACCAATTTAAATTGAAAAATTTTTGTTAAATTTGCTTGAAGTTGTATTTGGAACATGGTTTTTGAGCCAAAGAACACACAACCTGTGAGATTTGAGCTTATTTATATGGTTACATTATTTAACCATAAATTTTTATTCTTGTGTGTTTTCTTCTCTATGATTGTAATCTATATTTTGTTCCAATCTATATGTCCATTATTTAGTGTATTTACATGCTTGCATATGATTGAGGCCATTATTTGATTTTAGCTCACTTATCCCAAATAAGCTACCCTTTAAATCACCCTTGTCAGCCACTTTGAGCCTTTTAATCCCCATTTGTTCTATATTTTACCACATCACTAGCCTTAAGCGGAAAACAAATTAATTATCCCAATTGAATCTTTGGTTACCTTAAGATAGAGATTGTGTATCAACTAAGTGTGGGAAAATTGTGGGAACATGGGTTAATAAGAGAATGTAACGTATTTCTAATTTATTAGAATATTAGGAATTTGGGAACCTACTCATGAAAAACCAAAATAGAAAAATAATAGAAAATCCATGTGCATTGATAAGTTATGTTTATTTCTCTACAAAAAAATAAGTAAATAAATAAGGGGACAAAATTACCCCAATGCTAAGTTAATGAAAATATCAATGCACATGTGACAAAGTAAAGAAATATAAAAAATTTGGTACATGAGTATGGGAATCATACAAAAGTGGGAATTATGGGTAGCTAGGTATGATTTTAAAGTTATATAGAGTATATGTATGTTAGGTGAAAGCTTAGGTTAATTAAAGATTCAAATTATAAAGCTCACTTAGCCATATATATACATTTACCCTTACCTTAGCCCCATTACAACCTTGAAAAAGACCTCATGATGTTTGCATTTGTATGCTAAATATTTGTTGATTGGTGAGATGAAGAACAAAGTTTAGAAAGCATGATTAGAGAAGAGTATAGTGATTGACCCTAAACACTTGAGAGTTAGAGTGATATACACTACCAGTGAGGGTTCAGGGCTTGATTCTATGTTCCCTGCTTTCATGAGCTATCTTCTTACAAGTTTACTTGTCTTTTATTGTATAATTTGAATTAGTGAAGTCTGATTTATGTTTGTCTTGAAAAGCTTATTTACTTTTGACCAAGTAGGTAGAAACATTTTACATGTAGTTGCATTCATACAGATAGGTTGCATTTCATACATTCTACCATTCCTCTTCATTCCTTTATAGCTTCTCTTGAGTTTAGCATGAGGACATGCTAGTGTTTAAGTGTGGGGAGGTTGATAAACCACTATTTTATGGTTTATCTTATGCTCAATTGAGTGGATTTTATCAACTCTTTACCCACTTATTCATAATATTTGCATTGTTTTATATTTCCTTCTTGATTTTGTGCTATGATTGAAAACATGCTTCTTTGATCTTATAATTACTTATTATTAATCCTCTCTTATTACCATTAGATGCCTTGATATGTGTGTTAAGTGCTTTCAGAGATTACAGGGCAGGCTTATTACCATTAGATGCCTTGATATGTGTGTTAAGTGCTTTCAGAGATTATAGGGCAGGAATGCCTTGGAGGATGGAAAAGAAGCATGCAAAAGTGGAAGGAATACAAGATGTTGGAGAAATTGCTAAGCTGTCCAGCCTGACCTCTTCGCACTCAAACGACTATAACTTTAGCTACAGAGGTCCAAACGACACGGTTCTAGTTGCGTTGGAAAGCTAACGTCTGGGGCTTCGATTTGATATATAATATGCCATAGCTGCCCTGACGCTAGGTGACGCGATCGCGTGCTCCATGCGGCCGCGTCACAGTGACGGAAATCAGCTATTTCCGGGCTGTTTTCGACCCAGTTCGTAGCCCAGAAAACACAGATTAGAGGCTATAAAGTGGGGGATTGCATCCATTCATAGACAAGCTTTCATAATTCACAATTATTAGGATTAGATGTAGTTTTTAGAGAGAGAGGTTCTCTCCTCTCTCTTAGGATTTAGGATTAGGATTTCTTCGTTTCTTCATTCCAGGTTTAATATTTACTTTAATTTATGTTTCTATTCTACTATTATTTTAATGCTTTTATTTGTATCTACAAATGTTGCCAAATTGGCTTATGCTACATTCATGTTATGATTTTCTTTGAATTAATATTATTTGAGGTATTTCAGTTATTATTGCTTTCTTTTATTTACATGATTATTGCTTCCCATCTGAAGGAATTTTTATTCCAGTAGATTTACTTTTTCCCTTTTGGTTTTGGTTAAGAAATCAGTAACTCAGGAGTTATCCAATTCAACAGCATAATTGATAATTGTTATCTTGCTAATTGAACTGAGCTTCAATAATCCCAACCTTTTCTTAGGAAATAAATAGGACTCGAAGATCAAACCAATTAGTCCCTTGACTTTCCTTTACTTTAGTAAAGGTTGACTAAGTGGAATTAAGATTCAACTTCCATTGTTATTGATAAGAATAACTATTAGGAATTAAATAGGATTCGAAGGTCAAACTAATTAGTCCCTTGACTTTCCTTTGCTTTAGTAAAGGTCAACTAAGTGGAATTAAGATTCAACTTCCATTGTTATTGATAAGAATAACTAAGTCTGGACTTCCAATTTCTCATACCTTGCCAAAAGTTTGCTTTGCAGTTATTTATTTATTTTAATTTCCATTTAATTTACCCGCCATTAAGTTACTTGTTCCTCATTCTTGAAACCCCAATTTACAATCTCCATAACCAATAATAAGAACATACTTCCCTGCAGTTCCTTGAGAAGACGACCCGAGGTTTAAATACTCGGTTGTCAATTTTAAGGGGTTTGTTACTTGTGACAACCAAAACGTTTGTACGAAGGGATTTCTGTCGGTTTAGAGACTATATCTACAACGCGAATGTTTTTATGAAATTCTTTACTGGCAAAAATCTTAACGTCAATCTCTCATGAAGAAGCTTCAGATAAATGAGCTAATGCCCACAGATGTAGTCATCAAGTTGGCTGACAAAACTCAAAAACAAGCCATAGGAGTGGTTGAGAACGTGCTGGTAAAGGTTGGGAACTACTTCCTTCCCACAGACTTTGTTATTTTGGAGATGGAAGAGAGTCACCTCCATCCAGTCATATTGGGAAGACCATTCCTAGCCACAGCCAGAGAACTTATAGATATGGAACGAGGAGAGCTAATATTGAGGATACATGATGAACAACTTACCTTCAATGTCTTCAAACCCTCACAAGAAACAGATCAAGAAAACAAGGAATCAAGGGGAGATCACAATAAGGCACTGGTGGAAGAAACAAGCACTGAAGCACAAACGGTACACCTGGATATCCCTTTGGTTGGTAAACAATACAGTCAGAAGGTACAACAGCTAAAGGAAACCCAAGAATAGCTAAACCCACCAAAGTCATATGAGACTAGCAACAAAATTTCCCTGGAGAAAGAGGCCACAAGGAGCAGTGATGGGATATTTTCGTGGAAAAACGAATTTCTCCATAACACCCAAATCTAACCGGCAAGTGCACCGGGTTGCATCAAGTAATAATAACTCACGGGAGTGAGGTCGATCCCACAGGGATTGAAGGATTGAGCAATTTTAGTTTAGTGGTTGATTTAGTCAAGCGAATCAAGATTTGGTTGAGAGATTTGTGATTTGCAGAATTTAAATTGCATAGAAAGTAAAGGAAATGGGTGAATTGCATGAAATTAAAGAGAACTAGAATTTAAAGTGCTGAATCTTAAAGAGCAAGACATTAAATGGCAGAAACTTAGAACGCAAGAAATGTAAATTGCAGAATCTTAAAGTGCAAGAAATGTAAATGGCTTGAATTGTAAAGGGAATTGGGAGTTGGATTTGCAGGAATTAAACGAGGAAAAGTAAATTGCAACAAAGAGAGAAGTAAAGGATGTCTTGAATCAAACTGGATCTTAAACAGAAAAGTAAATGAGCATGGAAAGCAGTAAACAAAGGATGTAAAATTTGAATTTAGATCTCAGGACCCAAGAGACTAGAAAACCAAGTCTAGATCTCAATGCCTTCTTAGATCCAACAAGAACAATTGCAAAGAAATTGTAAATTGCAAAGAAAGTAGATGAAGAAGCAATTAACCGAAACTGAAATTCAATTAAGCAGAGAATTAAACAAGATCTCAAGGTGAGATTGAAACAGAATTTCTTCAATTCTCCACCCAAAATCCAAGACAAGAAAAGTAAAGAGTGCTGGGCAAGAACAAGGAAGAAGAGAGATCAATTCTCCTCCCAAATTCTCTTGAATTAAGACAACAATTCTAAGAAATGTAAAAGTGAGCTCTAAGCAAAATCAAAAAGAAAGCTATTCTGAAAAACTAAAAGGGAAGCTCTATGAAAACTAAAAAGAGAAGCCCCTTTAAAACTTAAATTCTAATCTATTTATACACTTTCTTCAAATGGTCTTCAAGCCTTCAATTGGGCCTTTGCTCTTGGTGGAATTGGGTTGAGAGAGGCCTTGGTTGATTGCTCTTGGAGTTTGGAGAAGAACCGAATTGAACCGGGTTGGATTCATGAAAGCTTGAGTAAAAGTTGGAGTAAAAGTTAGGGTCTAACTTTTGCTCCAACTTTTCACATCAGCACCCTTGTTTTGCTGATACCAACGTTGGGGCAAAAGTTAGGGGTCTAACTTTTGCTCCAACGTTGGCCTCCCCTTAGTTATTCATGGCGCCAACGTTAGCCAGAAAGTTAGGGGCTAACGTTGGCGCAAACTTTTGCTAGCCCAGGGAGTTTTTCAGGCGCCAACGTTAGCCAAAAAGTTAGGGGCTAACTTTTGGTCCAGCTTTTGCCCAAAAGTTAGCCAAAAAGGTAGGGGCTAACTTTTGCTCCAGCTTTTGCTTCCTGGTTCATAATTAATTCAAGACTCAAGTCATTCCTCCTAGCCATTCCTTCTTGCATCAACCTTTCTCCAAGCTTTCTTTACCTATCATTAATCAACCAAACACATCAAAGCTATGCTCAAAATCATGAGATATTCATTCTTTCATAATATATGACAATTATAGCATAAAACCTCATGAAATAGCATGAATTCATACATGGTTAATTAAATCAAAGGAAACATGAAAATCCACCCAATTGGCTTGCTTTTGGCTCAAGAAAGTGCATAATTCAATTGAAAACAAAAGAAAAATGCTAGTGAAACTAGGTTAAGATGACTTGTCATCAAGCAGGATAGCATTAAAAGAAACAAGGAAGAAGGCGCCAAGGGGATAGAGGAACAAAAAGATCCCTACAGAGAATTTCTCTCCAGGGGATAAAGTAATCTTTGCTCATTTCCTAGCTATCCGACCTCATCTCCCCACCATTCCATCTCAGCTGCCTAAAGTTTTCACCATCAGGAGAATTCTCTCCTTGGAACATGTGGAGGTTTTTAATGAAGCCAACGGAGATAGATTCACTGCGAGAGGGGAAGATTTGAAGCATTACCAACCACCCTGACAAGGGCAGAACGTCAAGCTAATGACACTAAAGAAGCGCTTCATGGGAGGCAACCCATATTTTAATTTTTTTTAGGATGTCTGAAGTAGTTAATAAAGAAAGGTTCATGAATTCTAAATCAACTTTAACAAACACTTAGATGAATCCTTATATGCAACATATAGTGAACAACAAGTTTGATGTTCCAGGCAAACTAAGAGGACAATAACACAATTCACATTGTGTTACTCTTAGAGCCTTAATCAACTCTTTTTACACCACATGGTCACAAACTAAGTTTGGTGTCACCAATGTTGCATATATGAACAATTAATCAGTCAGTTGGGTTGTATTCATGAATCGCACTTAGTTATTTAAAAAACCAAAAAATTTTAAAAAGTAGTTATTCCACTTTCTAATTTTGCCACCACTATCCAAACTCATTAGTTCCTTTTATCTTGTAGGAGAAATGAAGGGAAGATTGGATAAAATTGATGGGACAAATGAAGAAGGGGGTTCGGCCACTTCACAAAGAGGGACTATACACATGTCTTCAAAGGGAATGCATTGGGAAATGTTGCCATGCAACATTGGAAGGAGAATATCTTTGGAAACCGAACCAACCCCATCATAAAAATGGTGATCCTTGTGCTCATTTCATGCTAAACCCCAACCGTCCATTATTAGCCTATACCATCAATCCACACCGTCTATTTACTCACCACTTTTCCATCATGTGTGAAATAGAACATGCATCCATAGTAGCTTAGGAACTTTCAATTTTGTCTTTAAGATTTCATTGCTTTTCTCATATGTGTGCTAGTCTAAGTTCCCTGTTTTCAATTTCATCCTGCTTAAATGTATGCTTGTCCTTTAAGCTAAATAAAAGAAAAGGTTATGAAAAGCCAAAGTGGGGTTCATCTTGTGGAGTAAGTTCTTAATGTTTGTGGTGTAGTAATTGGTTAGCTAAGTTGGTCCACCAACAAGGTATACAGGCAACTACATGTTCTGAATCCTATGCTTGAAGCACATTCTATGAGACTAGTTAAAAAAAAAATAAGGTCCCAATAAGAAAAAGAAAAAAAGAACAGTGAGAGTTGGAAAAAGGAAAGAAAAAGAATAAGAAATAAGGCTAGGCATCAAGGGTTTAAATCTTGAGGGATGTGTCTGTGGTGTTCCTGTGCCAAGGATCTGCTTGGATGAATAAGTTCTCAAGAGTGCTTCATCACTTAGTAACTTGGGTTAACTAACCCGGGATTATCAACTGAAAATCCACTATCAAGAGCAACCTTGCCTTAGAACACTTAGTAACCCAAAGAGGTGCTGGACACCAAGGCCTCAAGGAAAGAAAATAACAAACCACATGCCTGTGGTGTGCATGTATGGGGGAGAGAGACTTGAGGGAGTAAGTCCTTAGGGGTGTTTCAACACCTAGCACCTTGAACCAACTGGTTCGGGAGTGTCGGCTGAAAGCTTATTTTAAAGAGTTGCCCCCTCACAGAGCACTTAGCCTAAGAATACAATAAACCCTGAAAAGAAGGGGGAGATCAAGGAGTAAAGATCTCATAGGATGCAATCAAGCAAGTATTCAAGAGCATGATAAGGACCTGAAAACCAATCAAGGAATGAACCTAAGTTGCTATGAATGAAACCCCATAAACCAAGAACTTTACTTCTATAATAAGAACTTGTTTCTCTTGTTCTTTCATTTATCATTCTTATGTTTCAGTACTTGCTTAGGGACAAGCAAGCTTTAAGTTTGGTGTTGTTATGTCAGGCATTTTGGCCAGTTTCACTGACCTTTTTCTTTATTATTTTAGGATAGTTTCATGTATTTTCTTAGTAAATAAGCAAGTTTTGGATGAATATACACTTACATCTTGATTCAAGCAAACATTGTGAACTTTACATGATTTCATGAGAATTATGCATGAGTTGAATGATAATATGGATGATGCATGATCTCATGACTTGAAACAAAGCTTTGATGCACCTTGTTTGTTTGATTTCAGGATAAAGGAAGCAAAGAAAAACCACGTTAGCTTCACTAACGTGACCACTAACGTGAAATGGGAGCGAGCTTGCAACATTAGTGGTAAAGTTACCACCAATAACGCCTTCGAATGCCATCATAACCCACGTTAGTTGCCACGTTAGTTACACTAACATGGGAACTAACGTGGAAGAAAGGAGGAGCTCCAACATTAGTGGTGAAAGTGAACACCACTAACGTTCCAAAATGCCACACTAAGCCACGTTAAGAGCCACGTTAATCCAATTAACGTGGACTCTAACGTGGAGAAAAGAGGAAGTCGCAAGCGTTAGTGACACTCACCTTTGTCACTAACGCTAGACCAAGCCTAAATTGCCTACGTTAGTGGTCACGTTAAGACCACTAACGTGAAAGGTAACATGGAACAATGAATGATAGGCCAACGTTAGTGACACTCACCCTTGTCACTAACGTTGGAGATGGCAAATACACCCACGTTAGTGGTCACGTTAATGCCATTAACGTGAAGTACTAACATGGAAGGAATGGTCGTTCTGAAGCATTAGTGACAAAGGTAAGTGTCACTAACGCTCTCGAGCCTTGGCATTGATGCCAGGGCATTTTGGCCAGTTTCACTGACCTTTTCTTTACTATTTTTAGGGTAGTTTCATGCATTTTCTTAGAAAATAAGCTAGTTTTGGGTAGATATTCACTTATATCTTGATTCAAGCATACATGTTGCACTTTACATGATTTCATGAGGATTTTGCATGAATTTAATGACAAATTGGATGTTGCATTTCCCATGACTTGGACTAGAACTTTGATGCACTTTATTGCTTAATATCAGGACAAAGGAAGCAAGGAAGAACCACGTTAATCTAACTAACGTGACCTCTAACGTGGAATGGGAGCTAACTTGCAAAGTTAATGAGAAAAGTAATCACCAATAACGCCCTCGAAGACATCATAACCCACGTTAAGAGTCACGTTAACTAAGTTAACGTGAACTCTAACGTGGAAGAAAGAAAATGAAGCCAACGTTAGTGACACTTACCTTTGACACTAACGTTGGACCAAGCTCATAAGTGGCCACGTTAAGAGCCACGCTAACTTAGTTAACGTGGACTCTAACGTTAAGAAGAAAAAAAGAGAAGTCAACGTTAGTGACATTCACCTTTGTCACTAACGTTGGCCAAGCCTCATTAAGCCACGTTAACTCCCACATTAACTTAGTTAATGTGGAAGCTAACGTGGAGATAGCATGTGATCGCCAACGTTAGTGACACCTACCTTTGTCACTAACGTTGGAATGAACCCACACAAGCCACTATGAGCTGTGAATGGAAACAGTGATTGCAAGGTTACACGGGGATAAAGGGTGCAATCTCAGGTGCAATTGATTCAATTGCACCGAAGATTGCATCGTTACGATCGGTAGAGGTTGCAATCACTGTTTCCACTCACAGTGATTGCAACCGAGTAGTAAGGGAATAGGTGCAATCGAAGGTACAATTGATTCAATTGCACCCTCAATTGCACC
>NC_029785.2:51993450-52009658 GCF_000816755.2 Arachis ipaensis | reverse complement strand
AAGGGTGCAATCTCAGGTGCAATTGATTCAATTGCACCGAAGATTGCATCGTTACGATCGGTAGAGGTTGCAATCACTGTTTCCACTCACAGTGATTGCAACCGAGTAGTAAGGGAATAGGTGCAATCGAAGGTACAATTGATTCAATTGCACCCTCAATTGCACCGAGTATCAATAGGGGCACATTGGAACGTTAGTGACAAAGGTAAGTGTCACTAACGTTCTCGAAGGATTGGCAAGCTAACGTTAAGAGCCACGTTAACTAAGTTAACGTGGACTCTAACGTAATGAAGGGGGAGGCTTCTCAATGTTATTGGTAAAGGTAAGCCCCAATAACGTGTGTGAAGGACCAAGAGGCAACGTTAGTGGTAACGTTTGTGCCACTAACATTGAGGTTAACGTGGCTCATACTTGGGTGAGGAACGTTAGTGAAAAGGGTGATTGTCACTAACGTTCTCGAACGACACTTTCACTTAACGTTAACACCACTAACGTCCTGAGCCAAGGTCCCTGCCCACTTCACATTTTCTCTCTGCAAGTAAAGCTAAGCCCAAAGAAGAAGAGAACTGCTTCAAACTCAAGATCCAAAAGCCCATACCCAAGACTTGAAGAGCCAACTAGAAGATCAGAAGAGTAGTATATATAGGAGTAACTTTGAATTAGTTTGAGAGCTGGAAATTTTAGGGAGCCTTTGGCCTAGAATTACTCTCTGTATTTTACTTTCTCTGCACTTCTAGTTTATTTTCAGTATGTATTCTCCATCTTTGTTTTCATTTTCCAGAGTTTTGAACAACTAAATCCCTTTCATTGGGTTAGGGAGCTCTATTGTAATTTGATGGATCAATTTTAGTTTTCATTCTCCTTCTTATATCTTTTCTCTTGATTTTACTAGAAAGCTTTCGATCTTCATCCAATTAGGTAGTTATCTTGGAAAAGAAGCTATTCATACTTGGATCTCTTCTGAACCTTGAAAGAGGAATGAAGGGATCATGCTAGAAATGCTTTCTCATGCTGGACCAAATTGGTTGTGGATGGATATGTGACTATAATCCTTCCAACAATTGATTTGGGAAATGCATGTGGTATAATCAGTGACCATACTTCATCTCTTCTCATGAGCAATTGACCAAGAAATTGGCTATTGATCAAGATTTGAGAGATTGAATTACAAGGAATTGTAATTCGATCACTTAAGATTGCCAAGGAGATCAATGAATGCATTGATTGAGGAAGAGATGAAAATGAACTTGATCCGGAGAATGCAACATCTCCTGAGTCCAATGAACTCCCCATTTCTGATCTTACCCATTCTCTTTAATTTCTGCCGTTTACTTTTATGAGCAATTACCCCATTCCCATTTAAGATTCTGCAATTTACTTTCTGCCATTTACATTCAGCTCTTTATTTCCAGCATTTACTGTTTCTGCCATTTACTTTCCCGCCATTTAATTTTCTGCAATTCTCAACTCAAATTCTGATTCGTTCAACTAGAACATTCCTTTAATTAAAGTTGCTTGATCAATCAATCTCTGTGGGATTCGACCTCACTCTATTGTGAGTTTTTACTTGACGATGAATTCGGTACACTTGCCGAAGGAAATTTGTTGCGAGACAAGTTTTCCGCGTATCAAGTTTATGGCACCGTTGCCGGGGATTGATTTTGAATCAACAATGATTAAATTGGAGGATAACTAGATTGAGCATTTTTAGTTTGTTTGATTTAATTTTCTGTTTGAGTAATTTACTTTTAGTTTTAGTTAATTTCTTCCCTTCCCCCTACTTTTTCATTTTTCTTTGTTATTTACAATTCAGTTCACTGACCCACTAACTGTTTGATATATTGCATCACTCACACTAACAGTAATTCTAACAGAAATATTTCCTGTATCTATTTTCCTTGCTTGTGCTTTGTTGGTTGTATGACAGGGAGAAGAAGCGGGGCTTCAACTTCCTTTGATTCAGAACCTGAGAGGACCTTCCTTAGATTAAGGAAGGAAGCAAGAGAAAAACGAGTAGTGGGTGCCGAGGAAGAGGAGGAATACTTTGAACCAAACATGGAAGAAAATATGGAAAACCATCATGAAAAAGAGGCTCACAACCATGGCAGAGAAGGTCGAGCAAATCATGCTGGGGAGGAGAGAAGAGTTTTAGGCTCTTACATCAATCCAAACCCAGGAAACTATGGAAGTAGCATTCAAAAGCCGACCATCCATGCCAATAATTTTGAACTAAAACCACAGCTCATCACCCTTGTTCAGAACACTTGTTCGTTCGAAGGAGGTGTCCAAGAAGACCCCAATCAACATTTAACCACCTTCCTGAGAATATGTGACACAGTGAAATCTAATGGTGTTCATCCTGACGCCTATAGACTGCTCTTATTTCCATTCTCACTCAAGGATAAGGCAGCCAAGTGGCTGGAGTCTTTCCCGAAGGAGAGCTTGACAACTTGGGAAGATGTGGTGAACAAATTCTTAGCAAGATTCTACCCCCCTCAACGAATCAATAGGCTGAGAGCTAAGGTCCAAACTTTTAGGCAACAAGATAGTGAGACTCTTTATGAAGCATGGGAGAGGTTTAAGGACCTGACAAGGAGATGTCCACCAGACATGTTCAACGAATGGGTGCAGCTGCACATCTTCTATAAAGGCCTGTCATATGAATCAAAGAAGGCAGTAGACCATTCTTCAGGAGGATCTTTGAACAAGAAGAAGACCATTGAGGAAGCCATAGATGTTATTGAAACAGTAGCAGAGAATGACTATTTCTATGCTTCTGAAAGAGGCAACACTAGAGGAGTAATGGAGCTAAACAATGTAGATGCTCTGCTGGCCCAAAACAAGCTCATTACCAAGCAGCTGGCTGACCTCACCAAGAAGATGGAGAGGAACCAAGTAGCAGCAATCACCACTTCATCAACAACCCAAGAAGGAGTGAATGAAGAAGCGGAGGGTAGTCAGGAGCAAGCCAACTACATTGGGAATTCACCTAGGCAAAACCACGATCCATACTCCAAGACCTACAACCCTGGTTGGAGGAACCACCCAAACTTTAGGTGGGGAAATCAACAAGACCAAGGTCTAGATCGAAGACGTCCAAACCCCAACAACAATGCAGCTCACCAACATTTCACACAGAGAACATATCAACACAACCATAACAACACCTCTCCACAACCATATCAAAACCAAAATAACTTACCTCATCCTTCCACCTCTAATCCCAATCTACCATCATTTGATGACAGACTCTCAAGGATTGAGAATCTACTTGAAGGAATAGGCAAAGAGATTCAAGACAACAAGACATTCAAGGAGGAAGTGCGAGCCAATTTCAAGAACCAGGGAGACACAATCAAGAGGTTGGAATCTCAAGTGGGGTATCTCTCTGAGCAGATTCCCAAACCTACAGATGGATTTCCAAGTGACACAGAGAAGAATCCGAGAGGTGAAATGAAGAAAGTGAGATGGGAAGATTGCAAGATGGTCACTATAAGTGATAAGGAGACTGAGGACAAGCCAAGCAAGCCGTCAGAACAACCTGGAGATACCTCAGTAGAAAAGAAAGAAAAAGATCATCAAGAACCAAAAATCTCACAACAGGAGCTGCTGAGACTCTATGCACTATTTCCCCAACTACTCAATGGTGCTGTGGAGAAGAGAATATACTCAAGATTTCTTGACTTGTTTGTATCTCTGCATGTAAACATACCACTCATCAAGACCATCCAACAAATGCCTGCATACATCAAGTATATGAAGGAACTGCTTCCCAGGAAAAGCTCACTCAAGGGGGCCAAACTATAGTGATGAACAAGGAGTGCAGCGCCCTCATTCAACCAGAGTTTCTTGCAAAAAGAAAAGACCCAGGGAGTTTTCACATCCCCTGTGCCATAGGAGAAACAATGTTTGATAGAGCACTCTACGATTTGGGAGCAAGCATCAACTTGATGCCCTTATCCCTTGTGAAAAGGCTGCAGATCAATGAGATAATGCCCACAGACGTAGTCATCAGGCTGGCTGACAAAAGTCAAATACAAGCAATAGGAGTGGTGGAAAATGTGTTGATAAAGGTTGGGAAGTACTTCCTCCCAACAGACTTTGTCATATTGGACATGGAAGAAAGTCACACTCACCCAATCATATTGGGAAGACCATTCCTAGCTACAGCCAGAGCACTCATATATGTGGAGCGAGGGGAGCTAATTTTGAGGATCCATGATGAACAGCTCGCCTTCACTGTTTTCAAACACTCACAAGAAACAGATAAAGAGAACAAGGAACCAAGGAAGGATCACAGTGAGATACTGAAGGAAGAGATAAGTACTAAAGAACAACAAGCTCATCCGGAGATTCCCTTGGTTGATGGACAAGGAAACAAGCAGCTGTCATAGCTCAAGGAAAAGCTGGAAGAACCTAAACCACAAGAGGCCACAAAGAGTAAGACAACATCACAAGGAACAAAGAAGAAGGTACCAAGGAGGTGGAGGAACAAAAAGATCCCTACAAAGGACTTCTCTCCAGGGGATAAAGTGATCTCAGCTTACTTCCCAGATATCCCCCCTGATCTCCCCACTGTGCCATCTCAGCTACCTAAGGTCTTCGCTATCAACAGAGTCTCTCCTTGGAACATGTAGAGATCATTGATACAACAACTGGATATAGGTCTACTGCTAGAGGAGAAGACTTGAAGCACTATCGACCTCCCTGATGAAGGCGAAACGTCAAGCTAGTGACTCTAAAGAAGAGCTTCATGGGAGGCAACCCATGTTTTATATGCTTTTAGAAAATAGTTAATAAGTCAATTTTTATGAATTTCAACCCAAACTTGACTAACACTTGGTGAAATCCTTGTTATGCAGTATATAGTGAAGAACAAGTTTGGTGTTCAAAGCATGCCAAGAAAGCATGAATGCAACTCAGAGCATGCTAGTCTTGGAGCTTTAAACAAAGAATTTTTCATCACAATGCTCCAAACTAAGTTTGGTGTCACCCAAGGTGCCACGAATATGCATATAAGGATACACAGTTAGTTAGTTAGTTGGTGTTCATGAATAAACAATCTAATTCTTTTTCTTTATTATTCTAGCCGTAAAGTTTAATTTTTTTTTATGATATTGATTTTTTTATTTTATTTTTATAGGAAAAAGGAAAGGAGCATTGTAGAGGATTGATTGGACAATTAAATGAAGAAGGTTTGGACACCACAAAAGGAGGATACAACACACGTGCCCCAAAGGGGAATGCATTGGAAAATGTTGCCATGCAACATTGAAGAAAGGAGACCCTTGAAGACCGAACCAATAGCCCTCATAAAGATGAGGATCCTTGTGCTCATGATCTGCAAAACCCTATCCGTCCATCCAACAACCACCACATCAATCCATACCTTTCATCCCCTCATCGTCTCCCTATATAAGTGAGTCCTAGTGCGTACTTACCCCTCACACTCAAATTCCCGCTCTCCACACTTCACACCTCCGGCATCCAAAATTCCTTCATCACACCTCATCCTAACCAACCAAATTCCTCATTTATCTATACATTCTAATCTCCTCACACAGCAACTCAAATTCATGGCATCATCAAGCTCCAAGAGGCAAAAGAGGAAGGAACCAATGGAGAGCATTCCTTTCGATGAAAAGAGATTCAAAACCGCGTTCCATGAACAAGAATTTGAGCGGATAAAGCTCAAAAAGATACTGCCCGAGTTAACCTTCCAAATCAATGAAGACGAGTGCCCACAGATTCGGGAGAAAATTGAACAAAGAGGGTGGCAAAGGCTCACGAATCCAGAGGGGAAGATCAATGCAAACCTCATCAAAGAGTTCTATGCAAATGTGGTTAGAGAAGACAAAACCAAGGCCCCAACCTTCAAAAGCTACGTAAGAGGAAAGGAGGTGGACTTCAGCCCAACTGCTATAACAAGAACTCTTCACCTCAAAACACCACATTTTGATGAGCTCAGTTATCATGCAAGGATAAATAAGAGCCCTGACAATGATGAGCTCACAGAAATCGTGACTGATATCTGTGTTATAGCAGCTGACTGGGAGAGGTATGCAGATGGGAGACCCCGATTCATCAAGAGGGGAGACCTTAGCCCGGAGGCCAAGGGATGGTTTGAACTCGTAAGGAGGTCTATCCTCCCAGTTGCAAATAATTCAGAGGTCAATATCAATCGAGCGACTATGGTACATTGCCTAGTACAGGGTGGAGAAATCAATGTGCATGAACTCATAGCTGAGGGGATTCAAGAGTCAGCTGAGAAGGTTGATCCGGGTGCCAGGCTTTGGTACCCCAACACTATTCTCAGATTGTGTACAAGAGCCAAGGTAGTCTTCGAGGATAGCAATCCAGACTGGGTGAATCCTAGGAGGCTAGTTACACTCCAGCGTCTGATCTATACTACTCCCGCCCAACAACAAAGAAGACCCCAAATAGGAAAGCAAAAAGCGAAAGAAGGAGCTCATCAAGAGGAATCTCATCAGGAAGAATATCAACAAGAAGAACATCATGACCCAGCTAACTTGAATATGAATCACCTTCTAAGAGCCATTGAAGATTTGGGGATGAGACATATGGAAGGACAAGAACAAATACTAAACCTTCAGTCCAACTGGATGAGCCAACAAGAAGAGTGGCAGAAACAACAAATGGAGCAGCAACAGGAACATTACTCCCAGCTCACTCAAGCCATCCACCAAGTTACTGAAAGGCAAGAACGTCAAGATAAGCACTTGCAAGAACTCAATCAGCGGCAAATAGCTCAGATGAAAGCATTCAATGAGTTCACTGTACTTAATGAAGGACGACAACTACATAGGGAGGAGTTCAATGTAAACACTCAAGCCAAGTTGAACTACATGTCTAGTCATATGCATCATCTACACTATGCTATCCCTACATATGATGAGGTTTAAAAAGATTTTGTAGAACAAGAAGAAAGAAAAGTGAAACAGCAGAAGGAAACACTAAAGAAGAAGATGGAAGATGGTGGTTTCTGGAAGAAGTTGATTGGAAAGAGCAAAGGGAGTGGGAGTACGAGCACTCAAGAGGGACACAAAGAGGACAAGCAAAGAGGAGAGCATGGGCAACCACATGAGTAAAAGGTGGTGGAGTTCCTTCTTTGGTCCATCTCTTTCTATGTTTTAAATAAGGAAGATCTTGTATGAAATAGAACATGCTTCCATGATAGTTTGAACCCTTTTAAATTCTGTCTTTTAAGCTTTTTGTTGAATAGGTCTATGCTTGCTGGTCTTTATGTCACTGCATCCTTACTTTGCTTAATTGTATGCTTGTCCTTTTAAATCAAATGAAAAGAGAATGAGTGTTTTATAAAAGACCAGAGTGGAGTTCATATTATGGAGTAAGTTCTTGAGTTTGTGGTGTGGCCATAAGTTAGCTAAGTTGGTTCAACCACAAGGTGGGAAGATAACTATCTGTCATGAATCATATGCTTGAGACACACCCCATGAGACTAACTAAATAACAAAATCCTAATAAGAAAAAGGGGAAAAGAAAAATGAAAGTGAAAAAAAAACAAATAAAAGAAAAAGAGTAAGCAATAAGGCTAGGCACCAATGGTTTTAATCTTGAGGCATGTGTCTGTGGTGCTCCTGTGTGAGGGATTTACTTGGATGAATAAGCTCTTAGGGGTGCCTTATCACTTGGTAACTTGGGTTAACTAACTCGGGATTATCAGCTAAAAGTCCACTATCAAGAGTAACCCTCACTACGGAGCATTTAGTAACCAAAGAGGTGCTGGACACCAAGGTCTCAAGAAAAGAAAATAAATAAACCATATGCCTGTGGTGTGTATGTATGGGGGAAAGAGACTTGAGGGAGTAAGTCCTTAGGGGTGTCTTAACACCTAGCACCTTGAACCAACTGGTTCGGGAGTGTTGACTGAAAGCTTATCTTAAAGAGTCGCCCCCTTACAGAGCACCTAGCCTGAGAACACAAATAAGCCCTGAAATGACAACAAAATGATCAAAGAATAAAAGTCTCGTGGGATGCAATCACAGTGAGTATTCTAGGACATGATAAAGGTCTGAAAGCCAGTAAAGGAATGAATCTAAGTTGCTATGCATGAAACCACCATAAAACCAGGGACATGACTTCCACAAGAATGACTCATTTCTCTTGGCATTCCGTTCATCATTCTCTTGTTTCAGTACTTGCTTAGGGACAAGCAAGCTTTAAGTTTGGTGTTGTGATGCCAGGGCATTTTGGCCAGTTTCACTGACCTTTTCTTTACTGTTTTTAGGGTAGTTTCATGCATTTTCTTTGAAAATAAGCTAGTTTTGGGTAGATATTCACTTATATCTTGATTCAAGCATACATGTTGCACTTTACATGATTTCATAAGGATTTTGCATGAATTTAATGACAAATTGGATGTTGCATTTCCCATGACTTGGACTAAAACTTTGATGCACTTTATTGCTTAATTTCAGCACAAAGGAAGCAAGGAAGAACCACGTTAGCAGCCACGTTAATCTAACTAACGTGACCTCTAACGTGGAATGGGAGCTAACTTGCAAAGTTAATGAGAAAAGTAATCACCAATAACACCCTCGAAGCCATCATAACCCACGTTAAGAGTCACATTAACTAAGTTAACGAGAACTCTAACGTGGAAGAAAGAAAATGGAGCCAACGTTAGTGACACTTACCTTTGACACTAACGTTGGACCAAGCTCATAAGTGGCCACGTTAAGAGCCACGCTAACTTAGTTAACGTGGACTCTAACGTTAAGAAGCAAAAAAGAGAAGTCAACGTTATTGGCATTCACCTTTGTCACTAATGTTGGCCAAGCCTCATTAAGCCACGTTAACTCCCACGTTAACTTAGTTAACGTGGAAGCTAACGTGGAGATAGCATGTGATCGCCAACGTTAGTGACACCTACCTTTGTCACTAACGTTGGAATGAACCCACACAAGCCACTATGAGCCACGTTAACTCCCACGTTAACTTAGTTAACGTGGAAGCTAACGTGGATAAGGGAATGATGAGCCAACATTAGTGACACTCACCTTTGTCACTAACGTTGGAGATGGCTAGCATTGCTACGTTAGAAGCCACGTTAACCTAGTTAACGTTGACTCTAACGTGGGAAATAGGGGCACATTGGAATGTTAGTGACAAAGGTAAGTGTCACTAACGTTCTCGAAGGATTGGCAAGCAAACGTTAAGAGCCACGTTAACTAAGTTAACGTGGACTCTAACATAATAAAGAGGGAGGCTTCTCAACGTTATTGGGAAAGGTAAGCCCCAATAACGTGTGCGAAGGACCAAGAGGCAACGTTAGTGGTAATATTTATGCCATTAACGTTGAGGTTAACGTGGCTCATACTTGGGTGAGGAACGTTAGTGAAAAAGGTGATTGTCACTAACGTTCTCGAACCACACTTTCACTTAACGTTAACACCACTAACGTCCTGAGCCAAGGTCCCTACCCACTTCACATTTTCTCTCTGAAAGTAAAGCTAAGCCCAAAGAAGAAAAGAATTGCTTCAAACTCAAGATCCAAAAGCCCATACCCAAGACTTGAAGAGCCAACTAGAAGATCAGAAGAGTAGTATATATAGGAGTAACTTTGAATTAGTTTGAGAGCTGGAAACTTTAGGGAGCCTTTGGCCTAGAATTACTCTCTGTATTTTACTTTCTCTGCACTTCTAGTTTATTTTCAGCATGTATTCTCCATCTTTGTTTTTATTTTCCAGAGCTATGGACAACTAAACCCCTTTCATTGGGTTAGGGAGCTCTGTTGTAATTTGATGGATCAAATTTAGTTTTCATTCTCCTTCTTCTATCTTTTCTCTTGATTTTACTAGAAAGCTTTCGATCTTCATCCAATTGGGTTGTTATCTTGGAAAAGAAGCTATTCATACTTGGATCTTTTCTGAACCTTGAAAGAGGAATGAAGGGATCATGCTAGAAATGCTTTCTCATGCTGGACCAAATTGGGTGTGGATGGATATGTGACTATAATCCTTCCAACAATTGATTTGAAAAATGCATGTGGTATAATCAGTGACCATACTTCATCTCTTCTCATGAGCAATTGACCAAGGAATTGGCTATTGATCAAGATTTGAGAGATTGAATTACAAGGAATTGTAATTCGATCACTTAAGATTGCCAAGGAGATCAATGAATGCATTGATTGAGGAAGAGATGAAAATGAACTTGATCCGGAGAATGCAACATCTCTTGAGCCCAATGAACTCCCAATTTCTGATCTTACCCATTCTCTTTAATTTCTGCCATTTACTTTTATGAGCAATTATCTCATTTCCATTTAAGACTCTGCAATTTGCTTTCCGCCATTTACATTCAGCTCTTTATTTCCAGCATTTACTGTTTCTGCCATTTACTTTCCCACCATTTAATTTTTTGCAATTCTCAACTCAAATTCTGATTCGTTCAACTAGAACATTCCTTTAATTAAAGTTGCTTGATCAATCAATCTCTGTGGGATTCGACCTCACTTTATTGTGAGGTTTTACTTGACGACGAATTTGGTACACTTGCCGAAGGAAATTTGTTGCGAGATAAGTTTTCCGCGTATCAGGCATGCCCACGTTAAGGGCCACGTTAGTTATACTAACGTGGACCATTAACGTGGAAGAGAGGGACAAAGAGCAACGTTATTGGTAAAGGTGAGTGCCAATAATGTTTGCGAAGGGCTAAGAGGCTACGTTAGTGGTTACATTAGTACCACCAACGTTGAAGTTAACGTGGATCAACTAGTTTGGAACGTTAGTGATAAAGTTATCGTCACTAACGCTCTCGAACCCAAGTTTACACTTAACGTTAACGCCACTAACGTCCAAACTAACTTTCCATCATGCCTAACTCACACTTTCTTTGCAAGAAAAGCTAAGCCCACTAAACCCCTTTTCATTGGGTTATGGAGCTCTATTGTAATTTGATGGATCAATAATAGTTTTCATTATTCTTCCTCTTTCTTTTCTCTTGATTTTACTAGAAATCTTTTGTTCTTCATACAATTGGTTAGCTATCTTAGAAGATAAGCTCTCCATAATTGGATCTCCTCGGAACCTTGGAAGAGGAATGAGGAGATTATGCTAGAAATGCTTTCTCATGCTGGACCAAATTGGGGTTTGGATGGATATAGTGACATATAATCCTACCAACACTTTGATTTGGGAATGCATATGGTATAATCAGTGACCAAACTTCATCTCTTCCCATGAGCAATTAAATCAAGGAATTGGGCAATTGTTCAAGCTTAGAGAGATTGGGTTGCCAAGGAATTGGGATCCAATCACTTAAGATTTCCAAGGAGATCAATGAATGCATTGATTGAGGAAGAGATGAGAATGAACTTGATCCGAAGAATGTAACATCTCCTAAGCCCAATGAATTCCCCATTCTCTTTATTTTCTGCCATTTACTTTTTTGCTAATCTCCCCAAATCCCCATTTAAGATTCTGCAATTTACTTTATGGCATTTATATTCCGCCATTTATTTCCAGCACTTACATTTTCAGTTATTTACTTTCCCGCCATTTAACTTTCTGCAATTACTCAACTCAATTTCTGCTTAGCTCAACTAGAACATTCTTCTAATTAAAGTTTCTTGACCAATCAATCCCTGTGGGATTCGACCTCACTCTATTGTGAGTTTTTACTTGACGACAATTCGGTATACTTGCCGAAGGGAAATTTATTGAGAGACAAGTTTCCATGATGGATTGTAGGTGTCACCATAAACTTCACTTGATCCAGAACCTTGGTTGTGCACATATTGAATTTGTTCCTACTGCTGATCTTCCTGGTTCTCTTTATTCTGCCCCTATGTGGTTGGTGGTTGGTTTGTGACATTCACTGATGCAACTTGTAAGCTATCAATTCTCTTTGCCATTTGTTCAAATTGTTACTGAAATTGCTGCTGCATCATCTTGTTTTGAGCTAGGATTATGTCCACTCCTTCTAATTCTAGCACTCATTTCCTTTGTGATGGTTGGCGTTGTCTCTGATAAGCAAAGAAATATTGATTGTTTACCACCATATCAATGAGGTTTTGAGCCTTCTCTGCTGTCTTCATCAATTGTAAGGAGCCTCCTACTGAATGATCTAGTGCCTCATGAGCCTTAAGAGTCAAACCTTCATAGAAATTTTGAAGAATGTCCCATTCATTAAACATTTTAGGGGGACATTTTCTAATCAGGGCCTTGTACCTCTCCCATGCCTCATAGAGAGATTATACATCCATCTGTGTAAAAGTTTACACCTCAGTCTTGAGCCTGATGATCCTTTGAGGTGGGTAGAACTTGGCCAAGAATTCATTCACTAGATCCTCCCAGCTAGTGATGCTTCTTTGTGGAAAGGTTTCAAGCCATTGAGCAGCTTTGTCCCTCAATGAGAATGGGAACAGCAGCAATTTATATGTTTCTGGATGCACACCATTAGAATTCACTATATCACAAATCCTCAGAAAGGTAGATAAGTGTTGGTTTGGATCCTCCAAAGGGCTTCCTCTATATGAGCAATTGTTCTGTACCAATGTGATGAGCTGGGGCTTCAATTCAAAGTTATTTGCATTGACATTTAGGGTAAGGATGCTACTCCCACAATGCCTTGGGTTAGCAAATGTGTAAGAAGCCAAGACTCTTCTCTGAGGTGGATTGTTGTTGGCCATTCCTTCTGGTGGATTGGAATTGGAGGGGTTCCCTTCCATTTTGTGGTATTCTTCCTCAGATTCTTCTTCTCCAACAACACTTTTCCCTCTTGCTTCTCTTCTTAATCTCCGGAGAGTTCTTTCATCTTTTTCACAAAAGGTGGGTATAGCTCTCCTTGTCTCTGACCTACAAATAGACACAAGAAACACACAAAACCAGAAAAACCAGGAACACTGCACTCTATTGCTAGAGTGAGTTTATGGTTAGCATAAGCAGAAATTCAAGCAGTTAGTGTATTAGTTAAAAATAAAGAAAAAAATAAAGAAAAATGCTTAATCTAGACCACCACCTTACTTAATCATTGTCAATCTAATTCAATCCCCGGCAATGGCGCCAAAAACTTGATGTGTGGAAAACGATCCAATACAAAACTCACCGGCAAGTGTACCGGGTCGCATCAAGTAATAATAACTCACATGAGTGATGCGCGGAAAACTTGGCTCTCAACAAATCTCCCTTCGGCAAGTGTACCGAATTTGTCGTCAAGTAAAAACTCACAATAGAGTGAGGTCGAATCCCACAGGGATTGATTGATCAAGCAACTTTAATTTGAAGAATGTTCTAGTTGAGCGAATCCAGAATTTGGGTTGAGAGTTGCAGAAAATAAAATGGCGGGAATGTAAATAACGGAAAAGTAAATGCTAGAATTAAAGGACTGGAAGCAAATGACTAAAAGTAAATTGCAGAATTGTAAATGGGAATGGGGGATTTGCTCATAAAAGTAAATGGCAGAAATTAAAGAGAATGGGTAAGATCAGAGATGGGGAGTTCATTGGGCTTAGGAGATGTTGCAATTCTCCGGATCAAGTTCATTTTCATCTATTCCTCAATCAATGCACTCATTGATCTCCTTGGCAATCTTAAGTGATTGAATTACAATTTCTTGCAATTCAATCTCTCAAATCTTGATCAATAGCCAATTCCTTGGTCAATTGCTGATGAGAAGAGATGAAGTATGGTCACTGATTATACCACATGCATTTCCCAAATCAAATATTGAGAGGGTTATAGTCACATACCCATCCAAACCCAATTTGGTCCCGCATGAGAAAGCATTTCTAGCTTGATCTCTTCATTCCTCTTTCAAGGTTCAAAAGAGATCCAAGTTTGAATAGCTTCTCTTCCAAGATAACTACTCAATTGGATGAAGATCGAAAGCTTTCAAGTAAAATCAAGAGAAAAGATAGAAGAAGAATAATGAAAATTAGTATTGATCCATCAAATTACAACAGAGCTCCCTAACCCAATGGAAGGGGTTTAGTTGTTCATAGCTCTAGAAAATGACAACAAAGATGGATAATACATCATAAAACTAGAAAATGCAGAGAAAGTAAAATACAGAGAGTAGTTCTCCTTTTTCCAGCCTCCAGAACTCCTTTTACAATTCAAAGCTACTCCTATATATACTACTCTTCTCAGCTTCTAGTTTACTCTTCAAGTCTTGGGCCTTTGGATCTTGAGTTTGAAGCAGTTCTTTTCTTCATTTGGGCTTGGCTTTACTTGGAGAGAGAAAGTGCTAAGTGGGCAGAGACTTCAGCTCAGGGCGTTAGGGGTGTTAACATTTAGTGAAAGTATAAGTTCGAGAACATTAGTGACACTTAACATTTTCACTAACGTTCCAATGTACCCCTTTGCCTCACGTTAGAGCCCACGTTAACTATGTTAACATGGCTTCCAATGTGGCCTTGCCAAACTTCGAGAACGTTAGTGACACTCAACATTGTCACTAACGTTCCAATGTGCCCCTTTTTGCTTCACGTTAAAGCTCCACGTTAACTAGGTTAACGTGGCTTCTAACGTGGCCTTGCCAACCTTCGAGAACGTTAGTGACACTCAACATTGTCACTAACGTTCCAATGTGCCCCTAGATCTCACGTTAGAGTCCACGTTACCTAGGTTAACGTGGCTTCTAACGTGGCCTTGCCAACCTTCGAGAACGTTAGTGACACTCAACATTGTCACTAACGTTCCAATGTGCCCCTAGATCTCACGTTAGAGTCCACGTTACCTAGGTTAACGTGGCTTCTAACGTGGCCTTGCCAACCTTCGAGAACGTTAGTGACACTCAACATTGTCACTAACGTTCCAATGTGCCCCTAGATCTCACGTTAGAGTCCACGTTACCTAGGTTAACGTGGCTTCTAACGTGGCCTTGCCAACCTTCGAGAACGTTAGTGACACTCAACATTGTCACTAACGTTCCAATGTGCCCCTAGATCTCACGTTAGAGTCCACGTTACCTAGGTTAACGTGGCTTCTAACGTGGCCTTGCCAACCTTCGAGAACGTTAGTGACACTCAACATTGTCACTAACGTTGGAAGCAACCACACAACCCCCCAAGGAGCCACGTTAACTTCCACGTTAACTTAGTTAACGTGACTCGTAACGTGGGCAATGATGGCTATGAAAGTGTCATTGGCAATCACTTTTCTCATTAAGCTTGCAAGTTACCTCCCTTTCCTTGCTTTCTTTGGTCCTGAAATCAAGCAATAGAGTGCATCAAAGTTCTAGTCCAAGTCATGGGCAATGCAACATACAATTTGTCACTAAACTTATGCAAAATCCTCATGAAATAATGTAAAATGCATTATGTATGCTTGAGTCAAGGTGTAAGTGAATATCTACCCAAAACTAGCTTATTTTCTAAGGAAATGCATGAAACTAACCTAAAAATAGTAAAGAAAAGGTCAGTGAAACTGGCCAAGATGCCCTGACATCACAACACCAAACTTAAAGCTTGCTTGTCCCTAAGCAAGTACTGGAACAAGAGAATGATGAATGGAATATCCAGAGGAGTAAGTCATTCTTGTGGAAGTCATGTTACTGATTTTATGGTGGTTTCATGCATAGCAACTTAGGTTCATTCCATTACTGGCTTTCAGACCTTTATCATGTCCCGAAACACTTACTTTGTTTATATCCCATGAGACTTTTATTCATTGATCCTTTTATTGTGATTTCAAGGGTTATTTGTGTTATTTAGGCTAAGTGCTCTGTAAGGGGGCAACTCTTTAAGATAAGCTTTCAGCCAACACTTTTTTTTTTTTTTTTTTTTTTTTTTTTTTTTTTTGAGACCTTGGTGTCCAGCACCTCTTTGGGTTACTAAATGCTCTGTAGTGAGGGTTACTCTTGATAGTGGATTTTCAACTGATAATCCCGGGTTAGTTAACCCAAGTTACCAAGTGATAAAGCACCCCTGAGAGCTTATTCATCCAAGTAGATCCCTCACACAGGAGCACCACAGACACTTGTATCAAGGTCCAAACCATTGGTGCCTAGCCTTATTGCTTACTCTTTTTCTTTTGTTTTTCACTTCCATTGTTCTTTCCCTTTTCTCTTATTAGGATCTTGTTATTAACTTAGTCTCATGAGTGTATCAAAAGCAAAGTATTCAGGCCATATAATTGTCATCCCAGCCTTGTGGTTGAACCAACTTAGCTAACTTATGACTACCCCAAAGATTCATGAATGCACTTCCACAATATGAACTC
>NC_029785.2:51991804-51993444 GCF_000816755.2 Arachis ipaensis | reverse complement strand
ATAGAGAAAGATGGAACAAAGAAGGAACTCCACCACCTTTTACTGTTGTGGATGTCCATGCTCTTTTTCTTGCTTGTCCTCCTTGTTTCCTCTTGCATTTCCTCGCATTCGTGCTAATATTGCTTGCTTCCAATCCTCAAGTGCCTTCCTTACTGACTCATGACTCTCTTCCACCCTTTGTCTTTCTTTTCGTGCTAATTCATCCTTCATTTCGTCATACTTGGCTATTCCTGGATGCAATACTGGCAGCTCTCCCACTAAGTAGCCGAGTCTGGCTTGAGTGTTTATATGATGTGCTGTTTGGCTCATGTAAACTCCTTCTGCGAATGCCCTTTGCTCGTCCAATAGTTCTGCCTGTTCTATTTGTCTTCAATGCATCTCATGTATGTGTGCCCCTTGATGTGCTTGGATGTTGATTAGCCTCTGGGTGGATTCTTGTTGCTCGTTTTGCCTTTGTTCCATCCTGTTGAATGCTTCTCCCCATTGTTGTCCTTGGCTTAGTTGTTGTTCCATCATTTGCCTTTGCCACTCACCTTGCTGAGTCATCCATCTTGAAAGTGTTTCCTATTGCTGCCTCATCATCTGTAGTTGAAGCTCTTTCTGTGCTCCTTGGTTTTCCAAATATTGTCTAGATAAGCCATCAATGGCCTCCTGCAATTGGTGCATGTCCAAGGTCTGTTGTGCTTGACCCTCTGAGACTTGGCCTTCCACTACTTGAGGGGATGTCCTCTTCCTTTGCTTCTGTTGAGGCAGGGGGGATGCTGCAGCGTTCATCCTTCGGACCGTTATTGGAATGCCTTCCTTTATCCAAACGGGGTCCTCATCTTCAAAAACCACCCTAGCTTTCTTGCATATTTGGTAAATAGTGCTGGGGTAACCTAATGTTCCTCTTGAGTCGCTTTTCTCTGCCATCTTTCTAATGCCTTAAGCTATGATCTCATGAACTTTGATTTCTCCTCCCTTGAGTATACAATGCACCATTGTTGCTCTCTCGAGATTCACCTCCGAGTTGTTTGCAGCTGGGAGAATAGACCTCCTCACTAGCTCGAACTACCCCTTAGCTTCAGGAGTGAGGTCTGTTCTCTTAATGAACATTGGTTTATTTCCTGCACCCCTTTCCCAGTCAGCTCCTGGTACACAAAGGTCTCGTAAAAGCTGGTCATAATTGGGGTTGTTGTCCAATCTTGAGTGGTAACTTTCTTCTTCAAACGGTATAGACCGTAGCTTCAATGCCCTCATTACACTCATGGGACCAAAATCCACCATTGTTCCTCTCACAAAGCTTGTATATGACTCATCTTTCTTATCACATCTGACTGCATTTGCATAAAATTCTCTTATGAGATTTGCATTCACCTTAGTGACCGGGTCAGTGAGGAGCTCCCATCTTCTCCTTTCTACCTTCTCTGTGATTTCGGGGCATTCAGTCTTCTTAACCTGAAACCCCAGCTCATAGATGATTTCCTTATCAACCATCCACCAGTATTGCAAAGCATGATGCAAGCTTCTAAATCTCTTCTCATCATAAGGGTGTTCTTCCATGGGTTCCTTCCCCTCCCTTCTCTTAGAACTTGAAGATGCCATAAATGATGGTTAATATGTGAGGGTGGTAAGGTTGTGGAGACTTTTGGTTGTTTAGG
>NC_029785.2:51926765-51990990 GCF_000816755.2 Arachis ipaensis | reverse complement strand
TCTGCCATCTTTCTAATGCCTTGAGCTATGATTTCATGAACTTTGATTTCTCCTCCCTTGAGTATACAACGAACCATTGTTTCTCTCTCGAGATTCACCTCCGAGTTGTTTGCAGCTGGGAGAATAGACCTCCTTACTAGCTCGAACCACCCCTTAGCTTCAGGAGTGAGGTCTGTTCTCTTAATGAACTTTGGTTTATTTCTTGCACCCCTTTCCCAGTCAGCTCCTGGTACACAAAGGTCTCGTAAAAGCTGGTCATAATTGGGGTTGTTGTCCAATCTTGAGTGGTAACTTTCTTCTTCAAACGGTATAGACCGTAGCTTCAATGCCCTCATTACACTCATGGGACCAAAATCCACCATTGTTCCTCTCACAAAGCTTGTATATGACTCATCTTTCTTATCACATCTGACTGCATTTGCATAAAATTCTCTTATGAGATTTGCATTCACCTTAGTGACCGGGTCAGTGAGGAGCTCCCATCTTCTCCTTTCTACCTTCTCTGTGATTTCAGGGCATTCAGTCTTCTTAACTTGAAACCCCAGCTCATAGATGATTTCCTTATCAACCATCCACCCGTATTGCAACGCATGATGCAAGCTTCTAAATCTCTTCTCATCATATGGGTGTTCTTCCATGGGTTCCTTTCCCTCCCTTCTCTTAGAACTTGAAGATGCCATGAATGATGATTAATATGTGAAGGTGGTAAGGTTGTGGAGACTTTTGGTTGTTTAGGTTTTTATGGCAATGAAGAGAGTGAGAGGAGGAACGTTTATAATCAGATAGGGGGTGTATTGTACCGAAATAAAGAGTGGTGAAGATAAAAAAAATTCAAACTCTACGGCTAGAATACAAGGGAAGAAAGGATTTGATTGTTTATTTATGAATTCCAACTAACTAACTAACTACTGGTGGGTCCTTATATGCATTTTGGTGGCACCATGGGGTGACACCAAACTTAGTTTGAAGTAATGTGATGAAAAGTTTTGTTCAAAGCTCCCAAGACTAGCATGCATCTTGGTTTGCTTTGAACACCAAACTTGTTCTTCACTATATACTGCATGATAAAGATTTCACCAAATGTTTGTCAAGTGTGGGTTGAAATTCATAAACATTGATTTATTCATTATTTTAAAAACATATAAAACATGGGTTGCCTCCCATGAAGCGCTTCTTTAGCGTCACTAGCTTGACATTTTTCCTTCATCAGGGTGGTTGGTAGTGCTTAAAATCCTCCCCTCTTGCTGTGGACTTGTATCCATTGGTTGGATCAATGATCTCCACATGTTCCAGGGAAAGAACTCTGTTGATAGTGAAGACCTTAGGTAACTGAGATGGTACAGTAGGGAGATTAGGGGGAATATCTGGGAAGTAAGCTGAGACAACTCTATCCCCTGGAGAGAAGTCTTCCGTAGGGATTTTCTTGTTCCTCCATTCACATTCCTTGTTCATCACTATAGTCTAGCCTCCTTTGAGGGAGCTTTTCCTGGGAAGAAGTTCCTTCATATACTTGATGAATGCAGGCATTTGTTGAATTGCCTTGATGAATGGTATGTTTACATGCAGAGATGCAAACAAGTCTAGGAACCTTGAGTATATTCTCTTTCCCACAGTACCATTGAGCAGTTGAGGGAAGGGAGCATAGAGCTTCAGCAACTCTTGTTGTGAAATTTCTGGTCCTTGGTGATTTCTATCATCCTCCTTTATTGAGTTGTCTTCAGGTTGTTTGCAAAGTTTGCCTTGCTTGTCTTCAGTCTCTTGATCACTCGTAGTGACCATTTTGTAATCTTCCCATCTTACTTTCTTTGCTTCTCCCTTGGGGTTTTTCTCCGTGTCACTTGGGAAGCTATCGGTGGGTTTGGGAATCTTCTCAGCTAAATATTCCACCTGGAATTCCAGCTTCCTAATGGTCTCCCCCTGGTTCTTAATATTGGCTCGCACTTCCTCTTTGAACACCTTATTTTCTTGAATCTCTTGGCATATTCCTTCAAGTAGGGCTTCAATCTTAGAGAGCTTGTCATCAATTGATGGGTGATTCGGAGTAGATGTGTTATTTTGGTTTTGATAAGCATATGAAGAAGTGTTGTTGTAGGGGTGTTGAGACGTCCTCTGTGTGAATTGCTGGTGAGCTGCATTGTTGTTGGAGTTGTAACGTCTCTGGTCTTGGTTTTGATCTTGCTCACTTCCCCACCCAAAGTTTGGGTGGTTTCTCCATCCAGGGTTGTAGGTTTTGGAGTATGGATCATAGTTTTTCCTTGGTGAATTTCCAATGTAGTTGGCTTGCTCTTGACTCCCCTCTGCTTCTTCATTCACTCCTTCTTGGATTGTTGATGAAGTGGAGATTGCTGCTACTTGGTTCATCTCCATCTTCTTGGTGAGGTTAGCCAGCTGCTGGGTAATGAGCTTATTTTGGGCCAACAGAGCATCTACATTGTTTAGCTCCATTACTCCTCTTGTGTTCCCTCTTTCGGAAGCATAGAAGTAGTCGTTCTCTGCTACTGTTTCAATAACATCTATGGCTTCCTCAATGGTCTTCTTCTTATTCAAAGATCCTCCAGATGAATGGTCTACAGCCTTCTTTGACTCATAAGAGAGCCCTTCATAGAAAATGTGCAGCTGCACCCATTCGTTGAACATGTCAGGTGGACACCTCCTTGTTAAGTCCTTGAACTTCTCCCATGCTTCATATAGAGTCTCACCATCTTGTTGCCTGAAAGTTTGGACCTCAGCTCTCAGCCTATTGATTCATTAAGGAGGGTAAAATCTTGCTAAGAATTTGTTCACCACGTCTTCCTAAGTTGTCAAGCTTTCCCTTGGGAAAGATTCCAGCCATTTGGCTGCCTTGTCCCTGAGTGAGAATGGAAATAAGAGCAGCCTATAGGCGTCAGGATGAACACCATTAGACTTCACTGTGTCACATATTCTCAGGAAGGTGGTTAAATGTTAATTGGGGTCTTCTTGAACACTTCCTCCAAACGAACAGTTGTTCTGAACAAGGGTGATGAGCTGTGGTTTAAGTTCGAAGTTGTTGGCATGGATTGTTGGCTTTTGGATGCTACTTCCATAATTGCCTGGGTTTGGATTGATGTAAGAGCCCAAAAATCTTCTATCCTCCCCAGCATGATTTGCTCTACCTCCTCCCCCATGGTTGTGATCTTCTTCTTCATGATGGTTTTCCATGTTGTCTTCCATGTTTGTTTCAAAGAATTCCTCTTCTTCCTCAGCACCAACCACTTTCTTTCCTCTTGCCTCCCTCCTTAATCTAAGGAAGGTCCTCTCAGGTTCAGAATCGAAGGAAGTTGAAGCCCCACTTCTTCTCCCTGTCATACAACCATCAAGTGCAAGCAAGAAAAGATAGGTGCAGAAAGTATTTGTGTTAGAATTACTGTTAGTTGTGGGTGATGCAATATATCAAACAGTTAGTGGGTTAGCAAATAGAATTAAAAATAACAAAGAAGAACAAAAGAGTAGAGGGGGAAGGGAAGAAGTTTAACTAAAACAAAAAGTAAATCACTCAAACAGAAAATGAAATTCACAAAATAAAAATGCTCAATCTAGTGATCTTCCAATGTAATCATTGTTGATGCACAATCAATCCCCGGCAACGGCGCCATAAACTTGATGCGGGAAAAACTTGTCTCACAACAAATCTCCCTTCGGCAAGTGTACCGAATTTGTCGTCAAGTAAAAACTCACAATAGAGTGAGGTCGAATCCCACAGGGATTGATTGATCAAGCAACTTTAATTAGAAGAATGTTCTAGTTGAGCGAATCCAGAATTTAGGTTGAGAGTTGCAGAAAATAAAATGGCGGGAATGTAAATAACAGAAAAGTAAATGCTAGAATTAAAGGACTGGAAGCAAATGACTGAAAGGTTTACTCTTCAAGTCTTGGGCCTTTGGATCTTGAGTTTGAAGCAGTTCTTTTCTTCATTTGGGCTTGGCTTTACTTGCAGAGAGAAAGTGCTAAGTGGGCAGAGACTTCAGCTCAGGGCGTTAGGGGTGTTAATATTTAGTGAAAGTATAAGTTTGAGAACGTTAGTGACGCTTAACATTTTCACTAACGTTCCAATGTACCCCTTTGCCTCTCGTTAGAGCCCACATTAACTATGTTAACGTGGCTTCTAACGTGGCCTTGCCAAACTTCGAGAACGTTAATGACACTCAACATTGTCACTAACGTTCCAGTGTGCCCCTTTTTGCTTCACGTTAAAGCTCCACGTTAACTATGTTAACGTGGCTTCTAACGTGGCCTTGCCAACCTTCGAGAACGTTAGTAACACTCAACATTGTCACTAACATTCCAATGTGCCCCTAGATCTCACGTTAGAGTCCACGTTAACTAGGTTAACGTGGCTTCTAACGTGGCCATTCTTAGCCATCCCAACATTAGTGACAATGTTGAGTGTCACTAATGTTGGCTCATCATTCATTCCTCATCGTTAGCTTCCACGTTAACTAAGTTAACGTGGAAGTTAACGTGGCTCCTTGGGGGGTTGTGTGGTTGCTTCCAACGTTAGTGACAATGTTGAGTGTCACTAACGTTGGCCACAACTCTCACTTCTTACGTTAGCTCCCACGTTAACCAAGTTACGTGGGAGTTAACGTGGTGTGTTGCATCCTTAGGCCAACGTTAGTGACAATGTTGAATGTCACTAACGTTGGCTTCTCTTCCCCCTTTAACGTTAGAGGCCACGTTAACTAGGTTAACGTGGGCTCTAACGTGGCCACTCATGAGTGTTTGCCAACGTTAGTGACAATGTTAAGTGTCACTAACATTGGCTCAACTTCCCTCTTCCACGTTAGAGTTCACGTTAACTTAGTTAACGTGACTCTTAACGTGGGCAATGATGGCTATGAGAGTGTCATTGGCAATCACTTTTCTCACTAACCTTGCAAGTTTCCTCCCTTTCCTTGCTTCCTTTGGTCCTGAAATCAAGCAATAGAGTGCATCAAAGTTCTAGTCCAAGTCATGGGCAATGCAACATACAATTTGTCACTAAACTTATGCAAAATCCTCATGAAATAATGTAAAATGCACAATGTATGCTTGAGTCAAGGTGTAAGTGAATATCTACCCAAAACTAGCTTATTTCCTAAGAAAATGCATGAAACTAACCTAAAAACAGTAAAGAAAAGGTCAGTGAAACTGGCCAAGATGCCCTGACATCAATGAGTGAGGTCGATCCCACAGGGATTGAAGGATTGAGCAATTTTAGTTAGGTGGTTGATTTAGTCAAGCAAACAAGTTTTGATTTGAGTGATTTGTATTCAACAGAAGCCAAATTGCACGAAATTTAAAGGGAGAGGGAGAATTGACAGTAAATTAAAGGGGAGAAGAAGTAAAGGAGCTGAATCTTAAAGTGCAAGTAATGTAAATGACATAAGCTTAGATTGCAAGAAATGTAAATAGATGAAGCTTAGAGTGAAAGAAATGTAAATTGCTTAAATAGTAAAGGGCTTTGGGAGCTGGGATCTCAGAAATTAAACAAGAGAATGTAAATAGAAATCAAGAGAAGTAAAATATGAATTGAAATTCAGTAGATCTCAAACAGAAAAGAAAAATTACTTGAAGAAGCAATACAGAAAGTGAATTCAACTCAATTGTAAAATCTAAAAGAGAAGTTGAAGATCTCAGGGGCTGAATGAGACTAGAAAACAAGTCTAGATCTCACTTCCTTCCTTGATCCAACAGATGATAATTGCAGAAGAAATAGATATGAAAGCAGTAAAGAAAACTTAGATCCAAATCACAATTCCTTGAAATTATGCAGAAAGTAAACAAAGAGAGATCTCAGATCAAGAATGAAACAGAATTCCTTCAATTCTCAATCCAAGATTCAAAACAAAGAGTGAAGAGTGTAGAAGTAAGGACAAAGAGGAAGAGAATTCAATTTTCAATCCCAATTCCCAAACCCAAAGCTAAAATCTGAAATGAGCTCAAAAATGAAAAATGAAAAGTAAAAGTGTCAAAAAGGTCAAAGGAAAACTCTTCTCTAAATCAAACTAACTTCTATTTATACACTTTCTATTTTTAAATTTCAGAATTTGGAGTGGGCCTTTCAATTTGGTGAAGAATTGAATCCAATTTGATTTTTAATTGAATTTTGGACCATGGGTGCTACTCCTAGTAGAGTGCTCGGTTGAAAAAGAGAGCACAGCACTCCCTTGGCTCAATTGTTGCGTGACAAGCTCCTTGGGCAGCCTTCATAGTGCTCGGTTGTGTGAGAGAGCACAGTGCCCTTTGTTTTGAGACAAGCCTCAAGTTCGAGCCTTGAGGGAAGAAAAATTGGCCAACTTTGTTGCACAAGGTAGCACTCAGTGAAGTAAGTTAACTGAGCGCCCCTTTTGCTTGCATGGAAGGGGCTCCAATTTCGAACCTTGGCCTTCCCATTTCATGCCCAATTCCTTGTAGCGCCTCCTCCTTGCTCTTCATGAAGCTCCCTTGTTCGAATCCTTGCTGAGCCATTTTGGCTTATTTTTCTTTGCACAGGCCTTGTAGTAGCGCTTCTCTTGTCCCTCAAGTGCTGGGGTCAAAACTTGGGGCCTCCACTTCTTGGTTTTGCACTTTGTTTTTCTTTGAAGAGGAGCCCTAAAAGGTTAACTGAGTTAACCGAACGCTATGCTTTTTGCCTGGTTTCCTTGGATCCTTGTGGCACTCGGTTGAGCGAGAGAGCACAGCATTCTTTGCCTTTTCCTTTCTTGGATTTGAGTAGCGCTCGAATAGAGAGCACTGTGCTCACTGAGAGAGCACTTCTCCTTGGTTGCTTGATGCGCCACGCTTTTCTTCGTCCTTAGGCCACGCTTTCCTTGTTTCTTTCTTTTCTTCACCTACAAGTAATCAAAACAACCAATCAAAGTATCACCAAATTCACAAGGTTTATAAATAATTCAAAAACCAATTAATTTTAGCTTAAACCTCATGATTTAGTGTCGAATAAAGGATGGTTGATTGATTCAACAAAATCATGTAATTCCACTCTAAATCACTTACTTATAATGCAAGAAACTGCATAAAACCTAATGAAACAAGTGAAACATGCTTGAAAAGCTAGCATAAGATGACTTGTCATCAAGTACCCCCTATGGCTAGCCAATGTTGTCTTGGTGAAAAAGTCAAATGGGAAATGGCGGATGTGCACTGATTACACCGACCTCAATAAAGCTTGCCCAAAAGATCCCTATCCACTCCCAAATATCGACACTCTAGTGGATGCCTCCTCCGGATACAAGTACCTCTCGTTCATGGATGCTTATTCAGGATACAAACAAATCCCAATGTATCCACCCGATCAGGAAAAAACCTCATTCCTAACTCCAAAAGCAAACTATTGTTATGTCGTCATGCCATTCGGACTCAAAAATGCAGGAGCCACTTACCAAAGATTAATGAACAGAGTCTTCGCAGACCATATCGGGAAACTCATGGAAATATATGTAGATGACATGTTGGTAAAAACACAGAATGAAGAGTCGCTACTATCCGACCTCACCACAGTATTCGACACCATAAGAAGGCACGGTATGTGATGAGTAATTTTGGTGAAAAATAAATTTCCCCCAAAATACACAAATCTAACCGGCAAGTGCACCGGGTCGCATCAAGTAATAAAAACTCACGGGAGTGAGGTCGATCCCGCAGGGATTGAAGGATTGAGCAATTTTAGTTTAGTGATTGATTTAGTCAAGCGAATCAAGATTTGGTTGATGATTGTGTGACTTGCAGAATGTAAATTGCATTGAAGTAAAGAGAACAAGAAATAAATGGCTGAAACTTAAAGAACAAGAAATTAAATGGCAGAAACTTAGAGTGCAAGAAATGTAAATTGCTTGAAATGTAAAGGGGATTGGGATGTGGATTTGTAGAAATTAAACAAGGAAAAACTAAATTGCATCAAACAGAAGAGGGAAAGGGAATTGGAATTGAACCGGATCTTGAAGCAGTAAAGTAAATGAACAGAAAAAGCAATAAACAGGGAATTGAAATGAGAAATTCAGATCTCAGGACCCAGAGACTAGAAAACCAAGTCTAGATCTCAATGCCTTCCTAGATCCAACAAGAACAATAGCAAGGAAATTGTAAATTGCAAAGAAATTAGATGAGAAGCAAGTAACAGAAACGGAAATTCAATTAAGCAGTAAATAAACAGAGAGATCCAAGGATGAGATTGAAACAGAATTTCTTCAATTCTCCAACCCAAGATCCAAGACAATTGCAATTGAAATAGAAAGCAATAAAATGAAGAGGAGGAGAAGTGAATTCTCCTTCCCCAAGACAAAGAAATTAAAGTTCACTCAAAAGTTCTCCGAAAACTATTATGAAAATTCCCAAAAAGGAAAGCTCCCCGAAGAACTTGAATTCTATCCTATTTATACACTTTCTTCAAATGATCTTCAAGCCTTGAGTTGGGCCTTTGCTCTTGGTGGAATTGGGTTGAAAGAGGCCTTATGGTTGATTAAATCAAAGGAAGCATGAAAATCTACCCACTTGGCTTGCTTATGGCTCAAGAAAGTGCATAAAACCTATTGAAAACAAAGGAAAAAGGCATAGAAAAACATGACATGGTGACATGTCATCAGTATGCGACTCAATCCAGCAAAATGCACCTTTGCAGTAGAAGTGATAAACTCCAATTTTGTGGTTTATATTGTGTAGAATTTGGGGGGTTTTGTCAATATTTTTCACACTTATTCACAAGAATTGCATGGTTTTATGTTCTCTTCCTAATATTGCTTCATGATGGAAAACATGCTTCTTTTATCTTAGAATTACTATATTTTGATCCTCTTTTATTACCATTCGATATCGTGACGTGTTTGTTGAGTGATTCGGAATTCATAGGGCAAGAATGGCCTATAAGAGAGAAAGAAAGCATGCACAAGTGTAAGGAACATGAAGATTTGGATTTTGAAAATTTCAGTATGGGCGCGCACGCGCACCTTGCGCACACGCGCGGATGTGGACAGCTGGAAGTGGCGCATGTAGATCAGCGCATCCACGCGGATTAGAGAAATCCACACCGGCATGCACGCGTACATGGCGCGCACGCATGGATCGCAAAATAAATCGGCGCGCACGCACGCATGGCGCGTACGCGCAACAAGCTGCACGTGACCTCATTAAAGGAAATCGTGCCTGGTGATTTCTGAGGCTCAAGAGGCCCAAATTCAAGCTGGTTCTGCATGGAAAAGACCCAAGGATGCTAGGGGAAAAGGGGGGATCATTCATTCACACTTAGACACAATTTTTAGCTAGTTTTTAGTTTTTGTTCTTCTAGAGAGAGAAACCCTTGTTCCTCTCTAGATCTAGTTTGATTTGATATTCTCTTGTTGAATTCTGAATTAGATCTTGTTGATTACTAGTTTTGATTGCTTAATTTGAATTCCTTAGTATAATTTTATTTAAATCTTGTGTTAGATTTATGTTTTCTTGTCACTTGTCATTTTCTACCCAGTTTGTGAATCTTATGGATCTTGAATTGTTAATGTTACATTGATAATTTTTATGATTAATTGTGTTGTTTGAGTGAATTTACATTGATAATTGTTAGTAGGTACTTGTTAATTTCAATTTAGTTGCAATTTGAATATGTTTTTTAGTAATGCTTACCATGTGTTTGATGAAATGTTTCCTTTGATTGTGGAGTAGTTCTCTTTACTCTTGGCCTAGGATAAGGGAATTGGGTGAACTTGAGTCATTGGGTCTAATGGATTTGATGATTTGGAAACCATTAGTGGTCAATTTGATAACCATTGACACTAGCCCACTACTAAGTCAATTAGTAGCTCGGATGGACCTTATGGGTTGATGTTGATTAAACCGTTTAATATACTTCAAGTATAGAAGTAAACTTAATGAGTTTGGTTCCTCATAATTGTCAAGATATGGTTATTAGACAAGGATGGTGACCCCAATTCCCATGTCTAGCCAAGAGTTGCTTTTATTATTCATATTTGAAAATCCAAAAATCCTAATTGCTTTGTCTTAGTTATAGTTATTTGTTTAGTTTTAGAGTAGAATTATATTGGATGTTATCTTATTAGTTTGGAATTGCTCACATCTTGCTTTAGTCACTTGAATTAGTTTCTTGCACTTCAAGATTACTTGCTTGTTAGGATTCTTAGTTTAATTTCTTGCTCATGACTTGCAACCTCGGAATTCTAACCAATGTTGATGCATATGTTTGCCTATTCCTTGTGAGACAACCTGAGGTATGAATACTTCGGTTACTTTTATTGGGGTTGAACTTGTGACAACCAATTCCTTCAAAATTTGATCGAGATTTATTAGTTGGTTTGGAACTATACTTACAACGAAGTTCTATTTCTATTAAGAGAGATTCTAGACCGACAATAACACTCGCCCTATCAAGAAGCTGGCAAGTTCTTGGGCTTCATGCTCACACAAAGAGGAATTGAGGCAACCCAGATAAATGTCGGGCAATACTCGACATGAAAAGTCTGACCTGCGTCAAAGAGGTACAACAACTCAACGGAAGACTGGCAGCCTTGTCCAGATTTCTAGCCAGATCGGCCATAAGGTCTCTCCCCTTCTATGACACTTTAAAGAATGGAAAGAGGTTTGAATGGACAACGGAGTGCGAACAGGCTTTCTAGGATTTCAAATGGTTCCTGGGACAGCCACCTATTCCAACTCGACCACAGGAAGGAGAATCAGTCGTATTATACCTCGCAGTAGGAAATCGGGCAATAGCCTCAGCACTGGTCAGAGAAGACGAAAGTGGGCAACAACCCATCTATTTCATCAGCAAAGCTTTATAAGGGGCCGAACTGAATTATCAAAAGATAGAGAAGTTCGCCTACGCTCTCATACTAACGTCTCGACGACTTCGCCCATATTTTCAAGCTCACACCATCAAGGTTCGGACTAACCAGCCCATAAAAGGCATCTTACAGAAGACAGATTTAGGTGGAAGGATTCTACAGTGGGCAGTCGAGCTATCTAAGTTCGATCTTCAGTATGAAGCTCGGACGGCCATCAAGACTCAATACTTGGCCGATTTCATTGCTGAATACACTGACACCCCGGGAACTCCTATAAAGTGGAATCTCTATGTAGACAGCTCTTCAAACAAAACTGGGAGTGGGGCAGGTGTGATAATAGAAAGCGATCAGGGAACCCAAATCAAACTCTCCTTGAAGTTCGAGTTCCCTACTTCCAATAACCAGGCTGAGTATGAGGAACTATTGGCTGGTTTGAAGCTGGCCAAGGAGGTAGAAGCTCAAAAGCTTATTATCTTCAGCGATTCACAAGTAGTTACCTCACAAATAGAAGGGACCTACTAAGCTAAAGACCCTACTATGAAAAAATACCTGGACAAAATCAGAGAACAGCTCGGACACCTTGGGAAATATGAGGTCCGCCACATACCTCGGGAACAAAATGCTCGAGTTGACACACTCTTAAAACTAGCCAGCACCAAACCAGGGGGCAATAATAGAAGCCTCATCCAAGAAATACTGCAGAACCCGTCAAGGATACTCCCTACAGATAAGAAGGAGGCAAAGAGGTTAAAGTGAGAGGCACAATACTACACCATCATAAATAACATCTTATACAGGAGAGGGATCTCAATACCCCTATTAAAATGTGTGCCGACCTCCAACACAAAAGAGGTTTTAGAAGAAGTACACAGTGTCATCTGTGGCAACCATCTCGGAGCACGAGCTCTCGCCAAAAAAGTACTCCGAGCCGGATTCTTTTGGCCGATTTTGCAAAAGGAAGCAATAAAGTTCGTAAAGACATGTCCACCATGTTAAAAACACGCTAATTTCCACATCGCCCCACCAGAGGAACTCATCAGCGTAACCTCACCTGACCATTTGCAAAATGGGGACTCGATCTCCTCGGGCCCTTCCCCCAAGGATCAGGACAGGTCAAGTTCCTCATTGTAGGGGTAGATTATTTCACAAAGTGGATTGAAGTAGAACCCCTAGCTAATGCCACTGCTCAAAGAAGTCGGAAATTCCTATATGGAAACATTGTCACAAGGTTTGGGGTTCCTTACTCCATTACCACAGATAATGGCACCCAATTCACAGACTCAGGCTTCAGAAAGTTGGTAGCCAACTTGAAAATAAAGCACCAATTCACGTCCGTAGAATACCCCCAGGCTAATGGACAAGCAGAGGCTACCAACAAGGTCATATTAGCCGGGTTAAAACGGAGACTACAGGACGCAAAGGGAGCCTGGGCTGAAGAGCTCCCACAAGTCCTATGGGCATATCGAACAATTCCACACTCCACCATAAGGGAATCACCTTTCTAACTGGCTTATGGAATGGAGGCAATGGTCCCAATGGAGGTCGAAGAAGGATCCCCAGAACGATCCACTACAATGAAGAGGCCAACTCCCAATTTCAAAAGGAAGAGCTCGACCTACTTCCAGAAATCCGAGAAAGAGCTCGGATCAGGGAGGAAGCGTTAAAACGTCGAATGGCCTCAAGATACAATCAGAAGGTAGTACAGCGTAGTTTTGCCAATAATGACCTCATCCTAATCCGAAATGATATCGGAACAAGTCGACCAGTAGAGGGGAAGCTAGCAGCTAACTGGAAAGGACCCTACCGAGTCACAGAGGTAGTGGGAAAAGATTACTACAGGCTGTCCGAACACGAGGGACAAGAGCTACCAAGGTCATGGCACGCCTGCAACCTAAGAAGGTATTATAGTTAGGAGGTAATAAAGATCTTAGGTCAAGGTGCACTCTTTTTTCTGAGAAGGTCTTTTAACGAGGGCCAAGATCTATAAACTGCCTGACTTAGAAGGGTAAACACCCACATGTATATATTTTTCCTATTTGTCTACTTTCTATTTGAATAAAACTTTTCAGATTTCTTCTACAAAGCCTCTCTACAGGTCGGCAAGGTGAAAAACAAATTCACCACCAGACCACGATAAAAACCGAATTCATCATTTGATTTCGACAAAGATCGGCAAAAAGTGAAAACCAAATTCACTGCTCGATCAAAGACAAAGCTACAGGTCGGCAAGGTGAAGATCAAATTCACCGTCCAATCACGATAAAATCAACAAAGTTAATAAAAGTAATCCATAAGCTGAGGCCTGGCCAACCCTGATTGAAAAATGGATTTCTAGAAATAATTCGAGGCGGACCGACATGAAGAAATCGGACCAATCGACCAAAAGTGACAAAAAGTTATAAAAAAAAGTGATCTATAGAAAGAGGCCTGATAAGGTCTGAGAAAAAATGGATCGCTAAAAATAACTTAGGACGAACCGACATGAAAAAGTCGGACCCGACTAATCAAAGCGACAAAGTTATAAAAAGTAATCCATAGAAAGAGGCCTGATCAGCCCTTATCGAAAGTGGATTACTAGAAATAACTTAAAAGGGACCGACATGAAGAAGTCGGCCTAAGCCGATCAAAAGTGACAGAGTTATAAAAAGTAAATCCAAGAGACCCGGCGAGGTCCAACTAAAAATGGATTACTAAAAATAACTCGAAAGACTCAACGAAAGAAGTCGACCGGCAGAAGGCGTGCGCTAGAAGGGACATAGCTTGACCCAGAGAAAGCCACGACCTCTCACAAAATCGATTCACAAGTGTTCTATGAAAAGAACAGTCGAACAAGGCTAGCCTCAAAAGGTCACTTCAACCAAAGCAGAAAATAAACTAACACAAAGGAAATAAAAAAAGAGGTCGGACAGCAAAAAGCTCCAACACTCTTAAGATTCCTGGAAGCCCCAAAAGATTGCAAACAAAACACATCAAGAAGAAAAGTAAAGCTACTATAAAGACTCAAGAAGGCCACCTAAAAATGACCTCAAGAGCTCAAAAGCATTTGTTTTTCACAACAAAGTTGCTAACAAAAGCAACTAAAACGTCAAAGTCAAAAGAGCTACAATTTACAAAAATCCAGAGTTTCAAAGACCCACAAACCGGGCCATAAGATACCAAATCAGATAACTATAAGGGATTCAAAGACTCCCCAGTAGCGGCATCCCGAGGAGGAGGAGGACGAGTCACGAGGGGGACAACATCAACTGTTCCATCCGGACAAGTCAGAATCTGAACATCAGGGTCAGACTCGGAACGGCCGACCTCAGGTGCAGGAGTTGAGGAAGTTGGTGCAACGGAAGCTTTGGTGGATGGCATAGGAGGTAGATCTACATCATCATCATCTTCATCCGGAGCAGGGACGATCTTCCCATTTTCCACAATATTGTCCAAACTAAAGAGAGACAGGTCAAGCTCGGGAGCAAGAACTCAGACCTGATCCTTCAAATTCTCATAAGCAGAAGTCACACTGCCCACGAGATGGCCCTGGAGCTCGGCATAATCAGCCCGAGCAGATTCCAACCCCTCCCTGAGCTCTATCATCTCACCATAAGCCCAGACATAGCTATCCTTATGCTTCTGCAGCATCTCCTCAGCCAGATTTGCAGAAGCCACCGCAGCAGTAGCCCGAATCTTCTCACCTTCCAACTCTTTTTCCAGCTTCGCCACCTTCACCTCAAGTTCCTCCTTCAACCCCTTGATCTTGTTGAATTCCGACTTGGCCTCCTGCATAAAAGCCTTTGTCGCATGAACAGGAAGATCCTGGGCAGTTCGGAACAAGGCCGCTCCCATGTGTGCCATCTTAATACCGCTTCGGGTAAAAAAATCCAGATGATGAAGAATGGATACATCATCAGTAGGAACAACACCATAAGGAGCAATTTGATGATCGACAAACTTCACAGCATCAAAATCAGGGGCGTCCAAATTAAAAGGCTCAACAGTCCTCTGTCTTTTTGGAGGAGGGCCGGCAGTGGGAGAAGAGGTAGCAGCAGAAGTTTGGGGAGGATCAACCAAATGGACCTCAGGAGTAGGAATCACCCTTCTCGGCCTAGAAGTGCTCAAGGTCGGCTTTTTAGGAGGAACCTGAGAAGATCCTTCCCCAGCAGCCTTAGCCGAGATGTTCTGGGCAGCTGTAGCTTTCCTCACCTTCTTAAAGGCCTTTATGGAATCATTATTCTTAGTCATCTCTGAAAAAACACTACAAAACCAAGAACGAAGCACTGGCAATCAAAGAAGAAAAGTGAAGCAGAAGCGAAAAGAAAGGAAGCAAGAAACTGAAAGATAAGACTTGAAAATTCAAAGTGAAAAGAAATGAGGGAAAGAAGGGAAACGGCAAAAGGGGAAGTTAATGAGCTTTAAAGACCCTCGCACGTTCCCAAAGCCAAAGCACAAATGCAAAAATGCGCGTTTCAAACTAAAAGGAGTGAAGGAAAACGCTTCACATTCAAAAAAGCCTCAGTAGAATCAACCAAAGTGCTCGAGTTCGGCTTCTCCAAAGAAGGATCAAAGTCCTAAAAAAGGACTCGACCTCAAAAGGAAGACCACACTCAAGCAGGGGCACTGTTCATGCCCTGGGTCGAGCTGTACGACCCGGGCTGATAGAAGACAAGTCGACCGACCTCTTCAGGTCAGGATTACCTGAGCTCCTCTCAAAGAGCTCGGCCAAATCGCTACAAGGAGCCCAAACAAGCCCAAATAGAGGGACAAAGCCCAACCTAAAGGAAGCTAAAGCCTGAAAAGATGAGGGCGACTCCCCTCAGGATAAGATGACTTCACTCAGAAGATAAGATAAGATAACTAACTTATCTTATCCAGAAAGGTCACTCCACACTATTATAAATACACTGGAGCACCCAGGTATAACTCATACTCTGATTCTACAAAAAACCTGCCTAATACCCTTGCTAACTTAAGCATCGGAGTCCTTTGCAGGTACCACCATCCTTTGGTGACGAAGGATCAGCACAGCCACCAAGTCCAACAAGTCGGACACATAAGCTCCGACCAGTACAGAAGATCTCATCCGAGATCGACCAACAGTTTCAGGTAACCCTCGGAACAGCGCCAAAAACTTGATGGGTGGAAAATTGATTCCGCACAAACTCACCGGTAAGTATACCGGGTCGCATCAAGTAGTAAAACTCACGAAAGTGAGGTTGATCCCACGAGGATTTATGGATCAAGCAACTTTAGTGAAGTGATTAGTCTAGTCAAGCTAACAGTGTTGAATTGGGTGAAAATGTATTGACAGAATGTAAATTGCTGAAGGTATAAAGTGCAGAAGGTAAATTGGCAGAAACTTAAAGAGCAAGAAATGTAAATTACAGCAAATGTAAAGGGAATTGGGTGCTGGGAAATTAAATGAAGCAGTAAATCAGAACTCAGAATAATTGCAGAAGATTAAAATTGCATGAAAGTATTTGAAAGTAATAGGAATAGAAAGGTAAAATTGGAAGAAATGAAAATTGCTGAAGAGTAGAGATATAGGAAATTGAAATTGCAATAAAAGTGAACTGAATTCAATATAGCTGAAATATGAAAATGCAGAAAAGGAAAAAGTATATCAGAGAGCCTTCTATTCTACTTCTACTCCTACTCCTACTGCTACCTACTACTAATGCAGCCTACTGTACTCCTGCGCCAGAACTCCTAACAGACCTCCCTAATAGAATGAAACTGATGCCTTTAGATAGGCTTGCCTAAATTACAAAATGAAATTCAAAACAAATTACAATTAAATGAAAATCCTATTCTAGATGCTCCTTGTGCCTTTGCTTGAGTGATCTGAGTGGGCATGCTTGCTTATAGTTCAATTGGGCTCAGAATGAAATTAATTGAACAGAAGTGATACTTCCAAGAGAGCGTAGCGTTCATTTGGAGAACAGAGCGCTTCTATACCCATGCGCACACGTCCCATACGCTTGTGCGTTATTTTTCTTTTTGGCCTATCCACGCGTACGCGTGACCTTCAAAATTTGCCCTTGTAACGTGTACGCGTATTACACGCGTGCACGTCCATATCAGTGCTCTCCAAACGAGTGTAGAGTTTGTGCAAAGAACTCTCCCCACGCGTACGCGTGCTCTACGCGTGCGCGTGGATGGAAAAATCTCAATTCCCAGCTTCCGCTCCATTCACGCGTTTGCGTGCTTCTTCTCAAATGCTCCATCGATGCATGCATGTCATGTACGCGTGCGCGTCGATAACAAATCTTCAATCCCAAATTTGAAACTTGTCGAAGGCACTCAGTCAGGTAACGTAGTGCTCTCTTTGCAAATGAGCGCTGATCACATCCACGCGTACGCGTCTCCCACGCGTACGCGTGCTTCTTCAGAAATGTCACATCGACACATACGCATCACCCACGCGTACGCGTCGCCAGCTAATTTTTTTCCATCGCAAGAGCTCTTTACATCAGTAGCGCTCTTCATATGAACGTAGAGCGTTCTTGAAAGAGCGCAGCGTTCCTTGCTTTATATATTCACGCTAAGCTTCCTTTTGATTAATGGCCCCATGCTAGCAAATTAAATGGCTCATTGCATGCATAAATATTATTAACGCCTTGCATATTATATTAATGCATGCTTCATGAATTAATGGCGTTAATACCTTATTGCATGCATGCTTTCATTTGCTTTATTACGTTAATTAGTTAATGCCAGTACATTACTTAATTAACGTAAAGCTTGATTCACTTATTGCCAATTGGCATTAATAATAAATGTTTCATGCATGCATGCTTTAATTATTAATTCATGATAATGCATGCAGAAGGCATTAATGTATCACGTTACGAATGCCAAGGCTTCCTGGGTCATGGGCCACGCTTTTAAAAGCGTGGCCTAAGGTTCCAAAAGCGTGCTCAAACTTCAAAGTGTAGCCAAAATTTCTTCTTTCCTTCTTTTGAGCTTAATTTGTGTTTTTTTGCTTATTTTTCTACTTATTTCCTACAAAATTTATCAAATCAAAAGATCAAAGAAATATATTATTTAAGCACTAAAATACTCAATAATTAAGCATTAATCATTAATTTCTTGTATGAAAAAGCATAAAAAAAACACAACATGATGCGCAGTTATCACTCTTCTTCTACTCCTTCTATCTTCTTCCTTCTGCACCTTCTACCTTTCTTAATCATGAATCCAAGTGGGAATGAAGAGTTCAAGAGAACTCTGGGATCTTATACAACTCCCACTACTGACTTCTATGGAAGAAGTATCAGCATACCTCAAATTAGAGCTAGTAGCTTTGAATTAATCCTCAACCTATTACTCTGCAGCAGCAGAACTGCCAGATTTCTTAAGAATTGCTAAAATAGTACACAGTGAGGGAGTAGACCAAGAGGTCTATAGGTTACTGCTCTTTCCTTTTGCTTTAAAAGATCAAGCAAAAAGGTGGTTGCATAACCAGCCTAAAGATAGTTTAAAAACTTAGAAACAGTTAGTGGACAAGTTTTTAAATCATTACTTTCCCCCTAGAAAGATGACTCAGTTGAGACTGGACATCCAATGATTCAAACAAGGAGATAGTGAATCTCTTTATGATGCTTGGGGAAGGTATAAGAGGATGCTAAAGAAATGTCCCACTGAAATATTTTCAGAATGGGTACAGTTAGACATCTTCTACTATGGGCTTTCAGACATGGCTAGAATGTCCTTGGACCACTTTTCTGGTAGTTTCATACACATGCGAAAGACCATAGGAGAGGCTCAAGAGCTTATTGAGACAATTTCCACTAATAAGCACCTGTACTCATCTCCTAAAACCTCTATAAAAGGAGAGGTTAAGGCAGTAGCTACTGAACCTAACCCTCTGGAGCAGGATGGCCCAATGACTCAGCAACTACACACCCTTGCCCAGAAAATGCTGGAACTGTAAGAGGCCCTATGAGAAACTCAGGCTTCTAATGGGAATATAGAAGCCCAATTAAGTCAAACAAGGCAGCAGTTATCTAAGTAGATAACAGATGAATGCCAGGCTATCTAACTAAGGAGTGGGAAACCCTTAAACACCCAACCTCAGTATAATAAAAATGAAAAGCCTATAGAGGATAACATACTGGCGTTGAACGCCAAGAAAAGGGAGAAAATGGGCGTTCAAATGTCCAAGGGGATAGCAGCATGGGTGTTGAACGCCCAAGCAAGGGAGGTCAGTTGTTCATGAATAACAACCCTCCTAAGCAAGCTAGTAACCCCTCTTCCGACTCCCATGGCATTCGGCCTCTTTCAACCAAGGTTTATGAGTACAAGGCTAAAATGTCATTTCCTCATAAAGTCTGTCAAGAGGAAAGGGATAAACAGTTTTCCCGCTTTGCGGAGTATCTCAAAACATTAGTGATAAAGATCTCTTTCGCAGAAGCTCTTGAATAGATACCTTCTTATGCAAAGTTCATGAAGGACATTCTAAGTCATAAGAAGGATTGGAGAGAGACATAAACAGTCCTCCTCACTGAGGAATGCAGTGCAATCATTCAGAACAGCTTGCCAGAGAAGCTTAAAGATCTTGGAAGCTTTATGATACCCTGCACTCTAGGTGACGCTTGTACAAGGACAGCTCTATGTGACCTTGGAGCAAGCATTAACCTAATACCAGCTTCACTAATAAAGAAGCTCTGCTTGACAAATGAAGTCAAACTAACCCGCATGTGCCTTCAACTTGATGATGGGTCTATTAAGATACTATCAGGAGTAATAGAGGACATGATTGTCAAGGTTGGACCTTTTTCCTTTCCCACTGACTTTATGGTATTGGACATAGAGGGGTATAATAGCACATCTCTCATCCTAGGAAGACCTTTCTTAGTCACAGGATGAACCCTCATTGATGTTGAAAAAGGGGAAGTAACCCTAAGAGTCAATGAGGAGAAGTTCGTACTGAATGTTGTGAAGGCTATGTATCATCCAGACATTCCTGAGGAATGCCTGAGCATTAACTTCATTAATTCCCTGGTGGAAAAAGTCAATATGGCCGAAAGCTCCAAGGACAGGCATGATGATATCCTCAATGATACTCAGCCTAATTCAGAGGAACTTTTAGAAACCTCAGAGGAAAAGGAGAAGCCTCCTAAGCTTGAGTTTAAGCCATTACCCCCCTCTTTAAAATATGTATTTCTAGGAGATGGAGAGACCTATCCTGTGATCATAACCTCTACACTAGAACCACAGGAAGAAGAAGCACTAATCCAAGTGCTTAAAACACATAGGACCGCCCTTGGGTGGAATATAAGAGACCTTAAGGGTATTAGCCCTGCCTGATGCATGCATAAAATCCTGTTAGAGGATAATGCCATACCAGTGGTACAACCACAGAGGCGATTGAATCCAACCATGAAGGAAGTAGTGCAGAAGGAAGTCACTAAACTCTATGAGGCTGGGATTATTTATCCCATTTCTGATAGCCCATGGGTGAGCCCTGTCTAGGTTGTTCCTAAGAAGGGAGAAATGACAGTGGTTTACAATGAAAAGAATGAACTGATCCTAAAAAAGACAGTTACAGGATGGCGTACGTGCATTGATTACAGAAAACTCAATGATGCCACCAAGAAAGATCACTTTCCTTTACCCTTCATTGACCAAATGCTAGAAAGACTAACAAGTTATGCTTTTTATTGTTTCCTGGATGGATATTCTGGGTATAATCACATAGTAGTAGATCCACAAGATCAAGAGAAGACGACATTCACATGTCCTTCGGGTGTATTCGCGTATAGACGAATGCCATTTGGCCTGCGCAATGCACCTGCCACCTTTCATAGATGCATGTTATCCATCTTCTCTAACATGGTAGAAAAGTTCCTTGAAGTATTCATAGATGACTTCTCTGTTTATGGAGACTCATTTGACTCCTGTCTTGATCATCTGACACTGGTCCTAAAAAGATGCCAAGAAATAAACCTAGTTCTAAACTGGGAGAAATGCCACTTCATGGTAACTGAAGGCATTGTTCTTGGGCATAGGATCTCAAACAAATGGATAGAAGTGGATCAAGCTAAGGTGGAAGTGATCGAATGCTTGTGCAATCTCTTGGCCACTGATGTTCCATTCGTCTTTGACCAAGAATGCCTGCATGCCTTTGAAACTCTGAAGGCCAAGCTTGTTAGTGCTCCTATCATCTCTGCACCCAACTGGAACTTTCTATTTGAGCTAATGTGTGATGCAAGTGATCATGCAATTGGCGCAGTCTTAGGTCGGAGACATGACAAGCTTCTGCATGTCATTTACTATGCTAGTCGCATATTAAATGATGCGCAAAAAAATTACACTACCACAGAAAAGGAGCTACTTGCAGTGGTTTATGCCTTTGACAAGTTTAGATCCTACCTAATAGGATCTAAGGTCATTATTTATACTGACCATGCTGCTCTAAAGTATCTACTCACTAAGCAGGATTCTAAACCCAGACTTATAAGATGGATATTACTCCTGCAAGAGTTTGATATAGAAATTAAAGATAGGAAAAGGACAGAAAATCATGTGGCTGATCACTTGTCCCAGATTGAACTAGTAGCAGGCACCCCCTCTCCCTCTACTAACATATCCGAATCTTTTCCAGATGAGCAACTCTATGCCATCCGAACAGTACCTTGGTTTACAGACATTGCGAACTATAAGGCTATACAGTTTATTCCCAAAGAGTTTTCCAGGCAGCAAGCCCAGAAACTCACGCATGATGTGAAATATTACCTATGGGATGAACCATATCTCTTTAAGAGATGCTCGGATGGAATAATCCGATGCTGTGTGTCTGAAAAAGAGGCACAGAGAATTCTATGGCATTGCCATAACTCTGACTATGGAGGACACTTTGGAGGAGAGCGGACAGCCACTAAGGTACTCCAAAGTGGCTTTTACTGGCCGACTCTCTTTAAAGACTCTAGAGAGTTCGTCCGTAACTGTGATATTTGCCAGAGGGCTAGTAACCTTCCTCATGGTCACAGAATGCCTCAATAAGGAATCTTAGAGATTGAGTTATTTGATGTATGGGGCATAGATTTCATGGGACCATTCCTGCCCTCATACTCAAACACCTACATCCTTGTGGCAGTAGATTACGTGTCTAAATGGGTTGAAGCAATTGCAACACCCACTAATGACACTAAAGCAGTAATGAAGTTCCTCCAGAAGAATATTTTCAGCAGATTTGGTGTCCCTAGGACACTAATCAGTGATGGAGGAACTCATTTCTGTAACAGATAGCTAGATTCTGTCTTAAGCCGATACGGACTTTGCCATAAAATAGCAATACCGTATCATCACCAAACTAATGGGCAAGCTGAAGTCTCAAATAGAGAACTAAAGTGAATCCTAGAGAGAACAGTAAGTGCCTCTAGAAAGGATTGGGCTAGAAAGCTTGATGATGCTCTGTGGGCATACTGAACAGCTTTGAAAACCCCATTGGAACTTCACCATATCAGTTAGTATATGAAAGGTCTTGTCATTTACCAGTAAAACTAGAACACAAAGCCTATTGGGATACTAGATTCCTCAACCTTGATGCTAAAGCAGTAGGGGAGAAATGGCTGCTCCAACTAAATGAGTTAGATGAATTCCAGTTAGATGCATTTGAAAAGGCAAAAATCTATAAGGAAAAGGCAAAGAGGTGGCATGACAAGAAGCTAGCTTCCAGAGTCTTTGAACCAGGACACAAAGTCCTGGTCTTCAATTCAAGACTCAAACTATTCCCTGGAAAACCTAAATCCCAGTGGATAGGACCATTTGTGATTACCAAGGTATCACCTTATGGACACATAAAACTTCAAGGTAAAAAAATCAGGTTCACTGTCAATGGACAGAGGGTCAAGCATTACCTTGAAGGAGATATAGAGCCAGAAGGCTCAACACTACTACTAAGTTAAGTACAGTGAAGTCCAGCTAAAGTCATTAAAGAAGCGCTTGTTAGGAGGCAACCCAACTTTACTTAACCATTTATTTTCTTTTTGTTTTTCCTTTCAGTTGTCAGAGTCATGATTATATGCATCAGCCAAAAGACAGAATTCACAGTAATGAAAACAGAACACTCCAGAAAGAGTTTTAAAGTTGAACGCCAGCCAGGGAGCAGCCCCTGGGCATTCAAACGCTAGTACAGAGAAGCAAGAAATCTGGAATTCCTTAGCCTCTCAGGACCAAGAGGTCCCACAGAAGCTCTACCTACCCCACCTTCTTCCCCTTGATCATATTTGCTCGAGGACGAGCAAAACTCTTAAGTTTGGTGTTGCAAAAGCTTTGCTTTGTGACTTTACCATTCTTAAGTATAGAAGAAGAGGATGGAGCAAGCTAGAGAGCATGCACATAAACTTGTGCATCTGCCTTAACAATCACAAAGGAGTGACATAGAAGAGATCAAGCACTACATGGGATCCTTAAGGAGGAGTACTGGCCACCATCATTTAGGTGGATTCGTTCTTTTTTATTCCTTTTTTTTATTAATTTTCTATTTTCTGCCTGTCTGTTTATTTGTTCTCTTGTTCTAAGTTGCATGGTCATTTACATTGATGTCTTAAAAGTCGTAAAATATTCCATATATCTCTCATCCTACTTAAATAAAAATATTTTATCTGAAAAGAATTGAGAGACGCATGAATTTCAAGTTTAAAATAAGATTAGTTTAATTAGTTTGATGTGGTGTTATTTGCTTTTGTTTTCTGAATGTATGATTAAACAGTGCATATTTGAAGTTGAAATTTTAGAATGTTGGCTCTTGAAAGAATAAGGAAAAAGGAAAAATATTATTGATAATCTGAAAAATCTGAAAAATTGATTTTTGAAGCAAGAAAAAGCAGCAAAAAGCAAAAGAAAAAGCATGTTGCAAAAGAAAAAAAAATCATTATGCATGTGAAAAAGAAAGAAAAAATGGCGAAAAGAAAATAATAAAAAGCAGAAAAATCCATTACTGCCCAAAAATGCAGGAAAAGGAGGGCAGATTGAAAAAGCCAGTAACCCTTTAAACCAAAAGGCAAGGGTAAAAGGACCCAAGGCTTTGAGCATCAGTGGTTAGGAGGGCCCAAAGGAATAAAATCCTGGCCTAAGCAGCTAAACCAAGCTGTCCCTAACCATGTGCTTGTGGCGTGAAGGTGTCAAGTGAAAAACTTGAGACTGAGCGGTTAAAGTCGTGGTCCAAAGCAAAAAGAGTGTGCTTAAGAACTCTGGACACCTCTATCTGGGGACTCTAGCCAAGATGAGTCACAATCTGAAAAGGTTCACCCAGTTAAAGTGTCTGTGGCCTGAATGCATCTGGTGGTAATATTGGAAAACAGAGTGCTTAGGGTCACGGCCAAGACTCAGAAATCTGTTTTCAAGAATCAAAATAAGCTTGACTAGGAGAGTCAATAATATCATCCGGATTCTAAGTTCCAAAAGATGCCAACATCTCTAAGTTTCAACGGATAATGAGATGCCAAAACTATTCATAAGCAAAAAGCTACTAGGTCCCGCTCATCTGATTTTAATTAAGCTTCATTTGAAACTTAGAAATTTATTGTATCTTAAGTTTCTTTTGTATCCTACTGTGTTTTTAGTTTCTTGGGGACAAGCAACGGTTTAAGTTTGGTGTTGTGATGAGCAGATATTTTATACGCTTTTTGGCATCACTTTCATATAGTTTTTAGTAGTTTTTATTTTATTTTTATTAAGTTTTTATAGGTTTTAGTGTTAAATTCACATTTTTGGATTCTACTATGAGATTTTGTATTTTTTGGACAATTTCAAGTATTTTCTGACTGAAATTAAGGAGCTGGAGCAGAAGTCTGATTCAGAGACAAAGAAAGCACTGCAGATGCTATCCGGATCTGACCTGCCTACATTCGGAAGGGCTTTTCTGGAGTTACAGAAGTTCAAATGGAGCGCTCTCAATGGATATGGAAAGCTGACTTCCAGAGCTTCCCAGCAATATATAATAGTTCATACTTTACTTCGAATTAGAAGGCCCAAAACTGGCATCCAACGCCAGCTTCCTGCCCCCTTCCAGGTGTCCAGCGCCCAAAGAGCAGAGCCTAGCGTCTAAAGGCCCAGAGAGGACCCCCTAGCTGGCATTCCACACCCAAAGAGCCTCATAGCACGTGGATCACATTAAAGATCAGCCCAAACACTCACCAAGTGGGCCTCAAAAGTGGATTTTAGCACTAAATAGACTGTTTTACCCTTACTAGTCATCTGTTTAGTATTTAAGGGATTATGTTTAATTCGTACCATTTGATGAACTTACATCACTTTTCTCATTATACATATTTATTATTGTGTTCTACATCAGTATGAGTTTCTAAACCTCCTAGGTTGAGGGGAGGAGCCCTACTGAGTCCTACGAATTAATAAAAGTATTATTTCTTCTTCGATCCGTGTTTGATCTATCTCTAAGATGTATATCCGATCTTCATCATGATAAACAGAATTATCTAACAAATTAGCTCTGTTCATCACACTAAGACAAACGTGCTTGACAAACACCCGCGTCTACATGGGTTCGTGTGAGTACTTGGAAGAAAAGTACGAGCCAACAGCTATGTTTATACATCTCTCAGACGGTTAATCCAGGACTTCGATGGAGACTTCTCGAGACACCAGTTCAGCCGATCTCTGGGGAGATTAAGGTTTCCGTGGTATAGGCTAGATCCAAGGAAGCAGCATTCTCTGATCCAAAAGATTCGGCCTTGTGGTGGCGTTTTGAGTAAGATTGCCAAGAGGATGACTTGCTAGAGCTTCACCCTCCATTGGATTGAATGACCAAGGCCCTGGTGTTCATTCTGTAGCAGAGGAGATCAATGACCATGGGCAATGGCTTTGATCACTTACAGCCTGCCATAGAAGAAGATCATTCACAAGCAAGAAAGACAGTTGTACCAGATTTACTTCAGAAAGACAAAGCAACTCCAACTTTCGACTCTATTCCCATCATATAATTCCTAATAGCTAACTTCTTAATAGCTAACATCTTAATCCAACAACTTCTAATTCCGCCTGACTAAGACCTGCAAGACAACCATTGCTTGCTTCAAGCCACAATCCTCGTAGGATCGATCCTGACTCGCTCAGGTATTACTTGGACGTCCCAGTGCACTTGCTGGTACTGCTGCTGTTGTACGAAAAAGGTGTGGGGTTTTGCGTACACGTGCACTAAAGGATAAACTCAAGCATCGATACCAACAATGATAAACACATGCAAGAATGGTAGGAGTCATAGGAAAACTGTTGGCTCAACTAACTCCAAGACAATGAAGTCTAGAAATTGAAGAACGTGGGGCTAGAGAGCATTGAACCACTCATTCTTGCATGACTCTACAAGCGTAGCAAACCATAAATAATGAGCATTTGATGATGAAAAATCATGGAAATGATGCTCAATGCTCATGGCGCGCAAGTGTTATGAAAACGAGGCATTAAGTTGAAAGAAAAAGGTAAAAAATGAACCAAAGTTTCATTTGCCCTTTTTCACAAACACTTGGTGTGCAAAGTGTAAATAACAAGCAAGTTTGGAATTCTAAGTATGTGATATACCCAAAATAGAATGCCAATCATTAAAGCAACACCCATATAGCACAAACAAACCAAGAAATGGCAAAACAATACACCAACTCAAAATATAAATTGAAATCAACACCCATGCAAGAATATAAGAAGAAGGAAAAAAAACATAAATGAGCTACAAACAAAAAAATTAAAATGCAACTAAGAACAAAGAGAGTAGAGTAATTAAATGCAACAACAAAGGAAAATATTAAAAAGCAAAAGAGAAAGAAGAGAAATGAGACCTTGAAAGGAGGAAGAAAGTGAGGTTGAGTGTAAGTGAGAGTAGGAGAAGAAGAGAGGAGAGAGAAGATGTGGGACCGCCGAAAGTGGTGGTCGCTAGTGGTTGTGGGCAGAGAAGAGGTGGCAAGGAAAAGGAAGAAGAATGGAGGAAAGAGTAGAAGAAAGAAAATGAAATGGGAGGGAACAGAGCAGCGCGCAGGGTAAGTTGCGTCGGACATGCGAGACACGCGCTGCATCCACGCGTACACGTGGAAAGGAGAAAAGGAGATATGACGCGTGAGCGTCATTCACGCCTACGTGTGGCCAGCAGAAAAGAGAAGGAACGCATATGCGTCATTCACGCGTACGCGTGGCGTGATGACTGGAAATTTGCACAACACAAATTTCTTCGGCAAGTGTACCAAATCGCCAAGTAATAACTCACTATTGAGTGAGGTCGATCCCACAGGGATCGATGGATTAAGTAGCTTTAGTTAGGTGATTTATCTATTCAAGCAAATATTTAATGATTTTGTGTAATTGAGTGAACAAAATTGTAATGGACAAAGAAAGTAAATATACGGAAATTAAATTGCTGAAGAATAAAGAGCTGAACGTAAATTGTGAAAGGTAAATGGCGAAAACTCAAAGGACAAGAAATTAAAGAGCTGAAACTTAAATGACAAGAAAGTAAAAGAAATAATATAAATAGCAATGGAAGATAAATTGCATGAAATGTAAATGGATTCTGAGTGCTGGGATCAAAGATGACAAGAAATTTAAAGTAATTAAAAGGAAGAGCAACAATGGGTGAGATTCATTAGGGATTGGAGATATTATGATCCTTTATGAATCAATAGGTCTCAACTACATTCACAATCATACGAAGTAGATCTATGGCAGATTGTAATTAACTGAGTTCTAATTCCTTGGCAACTCAAACTGAATCCTATGATCCCTTTTCCAAGGTTCACATAGAGATTCAAGTGGATCCAAACCCCCTTCCGGTAGTGAATGAATCTATGAAGCACAAAAGCTTTCCCTTAGCTACAACAAGCGAATTGAGAAGAAGAAGAAGAATTGCATTAATTCATTTGGATTACAACAGAGCTCCTCCCCCTAATGATGTGGGGTTTAGTTGATCATAACTTTGGAAAACTCAGCAAGAAAAGTAAAGTACATGAAAAGTAAAACTAAGTACAAAGAAAAAAGAAGAATAGTCAGAGTTTCCCAATTCGGATCTCTAATCCTCCAGATGATCTCCCTTCTAAGTTCAAAACTCTTCCTATTTATACTACTCTTCTGATCTTCAAGTGAGTCTTGAAGTACTTGGATGTGGGCCCTTGGCCTTAGTTGAAGCAAGTTAGGAGTTACCCAGGCCTTTTCTAACGTTAACGATGGCGTTAGTGGGGTAACTTTGCCACTAACGCCTTTATACTTTGCATAAGAGCCCCTGAAACTAGCGTTGGTACTGGCATTGGTATGGCTAATGTTGCCACTAACGTTGCCTTTCTTCTTGAGCCAGCATTATCGCTGGCGTTAGTTGGCTAACATTGCGATTCTTCCCTTGGCCTGGAGTTATCGCTAGCGTTAGTGAGCTAACGCTCCCACTAACGCTACCTTGGTGCTTACCCAACGTTGCCCCTGGCGTTAGTGATGCACGAAAATCTGTATCGCTACAAATTTTCTTCGGCAAGTATACCAAATTGTCGTCAAGTAAAAACTCACAAAGAGTGAGGTCGAATCCCATAAGAATTGATTGGTTGAGCAATTTTAATTAGAGGAGTGTTCTAGCTGAACTGAGCAGATTTGAATTGGGATTTGCAGAAATTAAAATGGCGGGAAATGTAGATCGCAGAAATGTAAATGACTAAAAGTAAAAGAACTGAATGTAAATTGCAGAAAGTAATGGCAGGAATTTAAACCTACAGAAACTTAAATGGGAATGGGGTGATGAGCATAAATGTAAATAGCAGAATATAAAGAATGGGAAGATCAGAAATGGGGAGTTCATTGGGCTCAGGAGATATTATATTCTCTGAATCAAGTTCATTCTCATCTCTTCCTCAATCCATGCAACTCATTGATCTCTTGGCAATCTTAGGTGATTGAATCCCAATTTCTTGGTAATTCAATCTCTCTAAGCTTGAACAATTGCCCAATTCATTGATCTAATTGCTCATAGGAAGAGATAAAGTATGATCACTGATTATACCATATGTTTTTCCAAATCAAAGAATTGGTAGGATTATATGTCACTATATCCATCCAACCCCCAATCCGGTCCTACATGAGAAAGCATTTCTAGCATGATTTCCTCATTCCTCTTCCAAGGTTCAGAGGAAATCCAAATCTGAATAACTTCTCTTCCGAGACAGTTATCCAATTGGATAAAGAGCGAAAGCTTTCAAGTAAATCAAAGATAAAGGAAAGAAGAATAAGAATAAGAACTATTAATGATCCATTGAATTACAACAAAGCTCCCTAACCCAATGAAATGGGGTTTAGCTGTTCATAGCTCTGGGAATTGAAAATTGAACTGTAAATTGCATTATGAAATAAAGCTGAATTGCAGAAAAGTAAATACAAAGTGTTTGCAGTCCTGGATCCCCCAGGTGCCAATCTAACTTAAATTATATCCTATTTATACACTTTCCCAATCAATCTTCAAGTCTTGGATGTGGGATTGGGCCTTTGTTGAAGCAAGTTAAGAGTGGCTTTAAGTGAAGTTGACGTGGGCTTGAGCTAACCAACGTTCACAGGCTTGCATGGGTGCTACTGGAAATGAGCTCAGCATGGACGTTAGTCACTAACGTTGGTGGCCACTAACGTTGGCCAACGTTCTCTTAAAACCAGTGAAGAACATTTGAGGCAATGTTTGTGCACTAACATTACTACCAACGTTGGCTTGGTCATGCGTGCGCGTGGCCCATGCGTACGCGTCAAAGCTATTTTTTGCCAATTCATGCATACGCGTCGCCCACGCGTGCATGTTGATGACCAGTTTTCCATGCAACTTTCTCAAAATCTATCAAAAACATTGGCGGAAACGTTTGTGGCAATGTTTGCACACCAACGTTCTCATGGTCACTCGTACGCGTCACCCACGCATACGCGTCAAGGCTAGATTTTTGCCATTTTGCGCGTGCACATCTCCCATGCATACGCGAGACTTGCTATTTTTCTACTTTCACGCGTACGCGTCATCGACACGTACGCATCATATCAAAATTTTCCAATCTCCAAAGTGAGCTTTTATCGAAGACGTTGGAGGTGACGTTGGTTCACCAACGTTCCCTCCAACGTTTGCACCCATTTTTCTCAATGTTGCCAGCAACGTTGGTGAGCTAAATTTGGCCACCAACATTGCATTGTCCTCTTCCCTTAACGTTTGAGGCAACTTTGGTGAGCCAACTTTGGCCACCAACGTTGCTTTCTCTGCTTATTCCTTGCCATTCCTCTACTTCTTTTCACCTATTATCAACCAAACAAATGCATCAAAGTCTTGCTATAATCACAAGATTTTTGCCTCATTCATAGTATCAAGTAAATCTTGCATAAATCTCATGAAAATGCACATAATTAACCATGTTTGATTGAATCAAGATATGCATGAAATTCTCATCCAAATACTTACTTATTGCTTAAGAAAGTGCATGAAACCATATTAAAACAAATGAAAAGGCTTGTGAAACTAGCCTAAGATACCTAGGCATCACAACATCAAATTTAAATCTTGCTTGTCCCCAAGCAAGCAGTAAAACATGAGAAGAATGAATGAAAATAGAGAGGAAAACATGTCCTTATTGGAAAGCACTCAGTCTAGGTTCATGGGATTTCATGCAGGATATATTTGAAGGTCAACTCTTATTGGTTTCCAGGTTTGAAATGTCCCTCTAAATGCTAACTAAGGTGCTGCTATGAAACCTTGTCATTCATTGATCCTTGGTGTTTGATTTTTGTTTTTCTTTTGCTTTAGAAACTTATTCTTTGAAGCTTAGTGTCCTGTGTTGAAGCAGCTTTTTAGATAAGTTTTCAGTTAACACTCCCGATCCAGTTGGCTCAAGGTGTTGGGTGATGAAGCACCCCTCAGACCTACTAACTCAAGCCTCTCCTCAACACATACACACCACAGACACTTGGCTCACAATTCATCCTAAAGACATTGATGCTCAACACCTCTTTGGGTTACTAAATGACTTGTAACTAGGTTGCGCTTGATAGTGGACTTTTGGTTGATAATCCTGGGTTAGTTAACCCAAGTTACCAAGTGTTAAAACACTCCTTAGAACCTAGTCATCCAAGCAGATCCTAGTATAAAAACACCACAGGCATGTATCTTAAGGGTTAAGCTATTGGTGCCTAGCTTATTCATTGTTTCTTTTCCTTTTTGGTTGCCAACGTTGGTGCTGGCCGTTGGTAGCCCAACTTTGCCACCAACATTGGCTTTTCTTTCCTTCTTTCTTGTTCTTTCTTTCTTCCAAGAATTTTTATTTCTCAAAGGTTTCACATACAGCAACAAAGTTCATACTTAAGGGATATTCTACCCTTCATCTTTATTAGTGAGCTTGCTAAATAATCAAACATATACCACTACTTAACCTTATTCTATTTCCTACCAAATTGGACTATTACTCTTTCTGTTTCACAATTATTTTCTTTTATTCAATCAAAAGGGGACAAGGCATACATTCAAGCAAGATAACATGACATGAGCACTTAGACTACCAAGCCACAATAGCATAAAAACAAACAACAGCAAATGACTCATGACCAACATGACACTAATCAACAGAGGCACAATTTGCACTTTCAATTAACATATTTAAGCTAGAGACGGTCAAGTAACAAGACAACCTCTTGGTGTCCATTTGTTTCCTCTTTGTCGTCATCATTGTTGGCTTTCATGTCCTTCCTTTGTCCTTCCACATGATGATACATCTTTCCCTCCAAGAGGTTGAATGACTTCCTACAGAGATATTGAAAGTTGCTTACTCCCCAAGCACTTGAGAAACGGTTAGTATGCATGTATATTTGTAGGCTTCTGAACTTAAATTGGTGTGTGAACACCAAACTTAGTTCCTTGCCTTATGCAGCAAATTAAGTTTATGCAGAAAACTTCATGTGCTTTTATTAAGAAAATAAACTATAAACTAGAAGCTAAACAAATGTTAAGTAGTTTCTCTTATTATTTGGAGTCAATGACTAGTCATTGAAAGGTTGCAATGTGTTTTTAAATGAAATATGTAGTGGAACACCAAACTTAGCATCACACATTCACCCTTGAATTACCTTGGTGTGCAACACCAAACTTAGCTCCTTGCAGTATAAAAATATCTACTTAACCCTTTTATTGAAACAACTTAAAAAAAGAGAGAGTTACCTCTGGTTGGGTTGCCCTCCCAACAATGTGCAGAATTGTGCTTCCCAATGAGCAACTTCCAAGGACATGTGACTTGTTTTTGCTCTAGAATAGCCGTACATTCCTTTACCTTGTCCTCTCCATCAATCTTCTCTTCTACATGCCTATTAACCACATCAAAACAAAATGATTAAAATAAATGGCGGTAAAGTAAGTGAAAAGCAATAACTAAATTTTAAATTTTTGAAAATTTTGGCTAAGTGTTCCTCATGCATTAATAACCAATAGTGACTCTTGCAAGCATATATATAGCCTTGGTGGACACCAAACTTAGTGTTTGGCCATGTGGTTCAAAGGTTAACTTCAATTCCTAGGATGTACATCTCTTGAATCTTATGCATCATCCTAGGTGCCTTGCACACTAAACTTGTTATCCACCAAATGGTTCATGTAAAAATTCAATGAAATTCTTGTCACTTTTGATTTATTCATCATAAGGATCACCTTATTCTCTACTAAAAAAACATAAACTCAAAATGATGCAGAACATGGTTCATCTTTCATGAAATTCTAGGCTTAAAATAAATTTGACTCTCATTACTTGTGCTCATATTATATGCAGAACACCAAACTTGATATTTGGCTATATACCTCAAGAAAATGCTTAAGTATATATCCTAAGATAGCTATATGATCATCATGTTTGAAAACCATCTTAGGGTGTCTTCAGGCACACCAAACTTAGAACTAATCATATGCTTCAAGATGTTGTATGCAGCAGTCAAATTTGTTTATGAAAGCCTAAATTCATGCAAGAAAACCATTGCTTATTAACTCTTAAAGCAGTAGATAAAAATGTTTAAACATGAGCTGCCTCTCACGAAGTGCTTTTTTATTGTCACTAGCTTGACATTAGTTCTCTGTTTGTTAGGGAGGAAGATAATGTCTCAAGTCTTCTCCTCTTGCAATGAATCTGTCTCCGCTTGCCTCTTTAAGAATCTCTACATGCTCGAAGGACAAGATTTTATTGATGATGTACACTTGAGGTAGTTGAGATAGAATGATAGGAAGATGAGGTGGGATTAGTGGATGGTGGATTGATATCACTTTGTCCCCTGGAGAGAAATTCTCTGTAGGGATCTTCTTGTTTCTCCATCCCCTTGGTATTTTCTTCCTTCCTTCTTCTGGCGGTGCCTTATTCCTTATGTTCTCTTTGTCAGGAGGGATCTTGTTGCTTGTCTCATGTGGGAGTTGTGGACCTAGCTCCTCCTTAATTTCTTTAGTCTGTAGCACTACCTTTACTTCTTTCTTCTCTTTCAGGAATGACCTTGGATGCTCTGGGGGTGATTCAATGGGTGTTTCTTTCAGGTTTGTATCTCCAGAATCATCCTTCATGCATTCCTTGTGGCATCCTTCAGGTATTTGTTCTCTTGTTCAGATTCATATGAGGGTTTGAAGACATGAAAGGTGAGTTGTTCATCATGTATTCTCAATATCAACTCCCTTTGCTCAACATCTATGAGTTGCTCTGGCTGTGGCCAAAAATATCTTCCCAGGATGATTGGATGAAGATAGCTTTCTTCCATCTCAAGAACAACAAAGTCTGTAGGGAAGAAGTACCTCCCTACCTTGACCAGCACATTTTCAACCACTCCCAGTGCTTGTTTCTGGGTTTTGTCAGCCAATTGAAGGATTACATCTGTGGATTTCAACTCATTGATTTGTAGCTTCTTCATGAGAGACAGAGGCATTAGATTTATGCTAGCTCTAAGATCACAAAACCCTGTGTCAATCATGGTATCCCCTATAGCACAAGGGATGTGAAAACTCCTTGGATCCTTCTTCTTTGTAGGCAAGTCCTTCTGGATGAGAGCACTGCTCTCTTTAGTCATCACTACTATTTGCCCACCCTTTAAGGTACTCTTCTTGATTAGTAACTCCTTCATGCACTTAATATATGAGGACATCTGTTGGAGGGCTTCAATGAATGGAATGTTGATATGAAGAGATGTAAATACATCTAGGAACCTGGAATACATCTTCTCTTTTTCACCACCCCTGAGCCTCTGAGGGAATGGTGCCTTTGGCATATATGGTTTCAGGATTTCCTTCCCCATTGGTTCCTTTATTTATGTAGAGTCAATTCCTTGTTCTATCTCTTCCAACTTCTCCTTTGGGACTTCTTGAGTGCGCTCTATTGGCTTGCTGATTTCTTCCTCCAAGGTCTCCTCATTTCTTAGAGTGATTGCCTTGCACTCTTCCCATCTCACATTCTTTGTTTCTCCTCTCGGATTCTTCTCAGTGTCACTTGAAAAACTGTCAGTGGATTTAGGGATTTGTTCAGAAAGGAATCCTACTTGGGATTCAAGCTTCTTGATGGCATCTCCTTGGTTATTCATATTAGACCTTACTTCATCCTTAAATGCTTTATTGTCTTGAAACTCCTTGGGAAGTTCTCCAAGCAAGGCCTCAATCCGGAATAATCTATCCTCAGATGGTGGTGGTAGGTTGGAATTTGGAGGTTGAGAATGGCTATTTTAGGCTTGATATAGAGGCTGGAGAGAGTTGTTATGTGGGTGTTGGTATGATCTTTGATTGGAGTGTTGGTATGATCTTTGATTGGAGTGTTGGTACGTGAAATTGTTGTAATAGTTAGAGTTGTGAGGTCTCTGATCTTGGTTTTGGTTTTGCTGGTTTTCCCACCCAAAGTTTGGGTGGTTCTTCCAACCAGGATTGTAAGTTTTGGAGTGTGGATCATAGGGTTGTCTTGATGAGTTTCCAACATAATTGGCTTGCTCCTAATCACCTCCTTCCTCTGCATTCACCTCTTCTTGAGCTGGTGGTTGAGTATTGACTGCTGCAACTTGGTTCCTCTCCATCTGCTTGGTGAGGTCAGCCAATTTCTTGGTAATCAACTTGTTTTGAGCTAGTAATGCATCCATGTGACTCAGCTCTATCACTCCTCTATTTGGGTTTCTATCAGAGGCATAGAAGTATTCATTGTTAGCCACAGTTTCTATGATATCTATGGCCTCATCAATTGTCTTCTTCTTGTTGAGAGAGCCTCCTGAAGAGTGATCTAAAGCCTTCTTTGATTCTCTTGATAATCCTTCATAGAAAATGTGTAGCTTACCCATTCATTGAACATGTCCGGAGGGTACTTTCTTGTCAACTCCTTGTATCTCTCCCATGCTTCATAGAGAGTTTCTCCATCTTGTTGTCTAAATGTTTGTACCTCAGCCCTCAACCTGTAAACTCTTTGGGGAGGGTAAAATATTACCAAGAACTTATTCAGCACCTCTTTCCAAGTTGTCAAAATCTCCCTTGGAAAGGATTCTAGCCACTTTGCTGCTTTATCCCTGAGAGAAAAGGGAAACAAAAATAGTTTGTAGGTGTCAGGGTGAACACCATTAGCCTTCACTATGTCACAAATTCTCAAGAATGTGGTTAGATGTTGGTTTCAAACTTCTTGAGCATTTCCTCCAAATGAACAGTTGTTCTGAACAAGGGTGATTAGCGGTGGTTTGAGCTCAAAATTGTTAGCATGTATGGTAGGTTTCAAGATGCTGCTTCCACAATTCCCAGGATTGGGATTGATGTAAGAGCCTAGCACTTTTTTCTCTTGCCCAACATGATTACCAGCACCTTCTCCAACATGATTATGTGCATCCTCCTCCATTGGAACGTCTAGATCTTCTTCTAACACTTCTTCACCAATTATGCCCTTACCTCTTGCTTCCTCCTTAGTCTAAGGAAGGTCCTCTCAGGTTCACTATCAAAAGAGGTTGAGGCTCCTCCTCTGCTACCTGTCATACACTCACCAAATAGACAAGCAATTGCAAGTTAAAAATTCACTCTTGTTGAAAATTATGGTTAGAGTGGTTAGTGTAATTGATCAAACAGTTAGTAGATTAGTGTGCTGGAAGGTAAATAAACAAGGAAAAACTACTTAAATTGTAGAGAATAGCAGTAAACAAACTGAAATAAAACTAATCAACAAAAGAAAAGAAAAGTGTTCAATCTAGTTATCTTCCAATTTAATCATTGTCAATGCAAAATCAATCCCCGGTAACAGCGCCATAAACTTGATACACGAAAACCTGTATCGCTACAAATTTCCTTCGGCAAGTATACCGAATTGTCGTCAAGTAAAAACTCACAATAGAGTGAGGTCGAATCCCACAAGGATTGATTGGTTGAGCAATTTTAACTAGAGGAGTGTTATAGTTGAACGGAGCAAATTTGAATTGGGATTTGCAGAATTAAAATGGCGGGAAATGTAGATTGCAGAAATGTAAATGACTAAAAGTAAAAGAACTGAATGTAAATTGCAGAAAGTAATTTCAAGAATGTAAACTTGCAGAAACTTAAATGGGAATGGGGTGATGAGCATAAATATAAATAGCAGAATATAAAGAATGAGAAGATCAGAAATGGAGAGTTCATTGGGCTCAGGAGATATTGTATTCTCCGGATCAAGTTCATTCTCATCTCTTCCTCAATCCGTGCAATTCATTGATCTCTTGGCAATCTTAGGTGATTGAATCCCAATTCCTTGGCTATTCAATCTCTCTACGCTTGAACAATTGCCCAATTCCTTGATCTAATTACTAATGGAAAGAGATAAAGTACGATCACTGATTATACCACATGTCTTTCCAAATGAAAGTATTGGTAGGATTATATGTCACTATATCCATCCAACCCCCAATCCGGTCCAACATGAGAAAGCATTTCTAGCATGATTTCCTCATTCCTCTTCCAAGGTTTAGAGGAAATCCAAATCTGAATAACTTTTCTTCCGTGATAGTTATCCAATTGGATGAAGAGCGAAAGCTTTCAAGTAAATCAAAGAGAAAGGAAAGAAGAAGAAGAATAAGAACTATTAATGATCCATTGAATTACAACAGAGCTCCTTAACCCAATGAAATGGGGTTTAGCTGTTCATAGCTCTGGAAATTGAGAATTGAATTGTAAATTGCATTATGAAATAAAGCTGAATTGTAGAAAAGTAAATACAAAGTGTTTGCAGTCCTGGATCCCCCAGGTGCCAATCTAACTTAAATTCTATCCTATTTATACACTTTCCCAATCAATCTTCAAGTCTTGGATGTGGGCTTTGGCCTTTGTTGAAGCAAGTTAAGAGTGGCTTTGAGTGAAGTTGACGTGGGCTTGAGCTAACCAACGTTCACAGGCTTGCATGGGTGCCACTGGAAATGAGCTCAGCATGGACGTTAGTCACTAACGTTGGTGGCCACTAACGTTGGCCAACGTTCTCTTTAAACCAGTGAAAAATGTTTGAGCCAACATTTGTGCACCAACATTACTACTAACGTTGGCCTGGTCACGCGTGCGCGTGGCCCACGAGTACGCGTCAAAGCTGTTTTTTTGCCAATTCTTGCCAATTCACGCGTGCGCATAGACCACGCGTGTGCGTCGATGACCAGTTTTCCATGAAACTTTCTCAAAATCTATCGAAAACGTTGGTGGAAACATTTTTGGCAACATTTGCACACCAACGTTCTCATGGTCACGCATATGCGCCACCCACCCGTACGCGTCAAGGCTGGATTTTTGCCATTTTGCACGTGCGTGTCACCCATGCATACGCGAGACTTGCTGTTTTTCTACTTTCACGCGTACGCGTCATCGATGCGTACACGTCATATCAAAATTTTCCAATTTCCAAAGTGAGATTTTATCGAAGACGTTGGAGGTAACGTTGGTTCACCAACGTTCCCTCCAACGTTTGCACCCATTTTTCCCAATGTTGCCAGCAACGTTGGTGAGCCAACTTTGGGCACCAACGTTGCATTGTCCTTTTCCCTCAACGTTTGAGGCAACTTTGGTGAGCCAACTTTGGCCACCAACGTTGCTTTCTCTGCTTATTCTTTGCCATTCCTCTGCTTCTTTTCACCTATCATCAACCAAACAAATGCATCAAAGTCTTGCTATAATCACAAGATTTTTGCCTCATTATAGTATCAAGTAAATCTTGCATAAATATCATGAAAATATATATAATTAACCAGGTTTAATTGAATCAAGATATGCATGAAATTCTCATCCAAATACTTACTTATTGCTTAAGAAAGTGCAAGAAACCATATTAAAAAAGGCTTGTGAAACTAGCTTAAGATGCCTAGGCATCAGTTAGTGTGCCTAACGTGGCCACTAACGCCACCATTCTTCTTGGTCCAGCGTTATCGCTGGCGTTAGTGTGCTAACGTTGCCACTAACGCCAGAAACCTCCTTGAAGTTGGTGTTGATCCTGGTGTTAGTGTGCTAACTTGGCCACTAACGCCACCAATCCTTCCTCGAAACTAGCGTTAATCCTGGCGTTAGTGTGCTAACATGGCCACTAACGCCACTAATCCCCCCTTGGCCCACGTTGTTGCTGGCGTTAGTGTGCCTAACATGGCCACTAACGCTGCCTTGTTCTCTGCTTCTTGTTCGCCTATCATCAATCAAACAAGTGCATCAAAGCTTTACTATAATCACAAGATATTGCATCACTCATTGCATCAAGTAGTTCTTGCATAAATCTCATGAAAATGATTATAATTCACTAATGTTTGATGAATCAAGACATGCATAAGTAACTCATCCAAATGCTTGCTTATTATTGAAGATAATGCATGAAACTAACCTAAAATATACTAAAAATGGCTTGTAAAACTAGCCAAGATGCCCTGGCATCATGGGGCCAAATCATGCTCTTCGCACAAAAGCCGCACAACTCCAGCACAACTCTCTCGTTTTTGTACCAGAAGTTCCAACATAAGCATACGACGCATGTGCGTTGTCCACGCTCACTCGTGGATGTGCGAAAAAAACTAGGGACATGTACGCGTCAGTAACGCACACGCGTGGGAGGGATTGTGCTCCTAGCACCCCATCCGCACAGTTCTATCACAACTCTCTGGTTTTTGTACCAGGAGTTGCAGAAATAAATTCGACGCGTACGCGTTGTCCACGCTTACGCGTGGAACGCCCCCTTTTTTTTCAAAAAACATGAGGGAAGACAATTATAGCACAATCTTGGCTTTCATACAAGCTCTAAAACTACATACAAGAAACTATGTACAAAGAGGATCATACCATGGTGGGGTGTCTCCCACCTAGTACTTTTCTTTAACGTCCTTAAGTTGGACGGTCATGAGCTCAAGACTCTCCTCCCTTGGGTTCATCCTTAAGAAGGAACACCTCCAATTCCTTTGGTGACTTATGACCATGATACTTTTTTTGCCTGTGGCCGTTCACTTTGAATGTTGCTCCACTTTGAGGGTAGAATAGCTCAACCACTCCATAGGGCTTCACTTCCTTCACTTTAAAAGGGCCATCCCACCTTGAACGGAGCTTTCCGGGCATGAACCTAAGCCTTGAATTGTATAGAAAAACCTCATCACCCTCTTGGAAATCTTTCTTGCGGATATGGTGATCATGAAATGCCTTAGCCTTCTTCTTATAGATCCTTGCATTCTCATAGGCCTCTATCCTAAGTCATTCAAGTTCTTCTAATTGCAACTTCCTTGCTATGCCCGCCTTGAAAAAATCCATGTTGCATTGCTTGACCGCCCAATAGGCCTTATGTTCAATTTCAACCGGGAGGTGGCACACCTTCCCATAGACAATCCAAAAGGGACTCATCCCTAATAAAGTCTTATAGGCTGTCCTATACGCCCACAATGTGTCACCCAACCGAGAACTCTAATCTTTTCTTTGTGGATTCACTACTGTTTCCAAAACCCGCTTTATCTCTCGGTTGGATACCTCTGCTTGGCCGTTAGTTTGGGCGTGGTAAGCAGTTGTAACCTTGTGTAGTACCCCATATTGCTTGAGTAATGCTTCCATCTTCCTGTTGCAAAAGTGAGTACCTTGGTCGCTCACAATTGCTCGTGGCGACCTATAGCGACATACAATATTATTTCTAATGAAAGAAACCACGGTATTAGCGTCATCAAGGCGGGCAGAAATCGCTTCCACCCACTTTGATATGTAATCAACTACCAATAGAATGTAAAGATATCCACTTGAGTTAGGAAATGACCCCATAAAGTCTATGCCCCATACATAAAAAATTTCACAAAACAACATTGGTTGTTGAGGCATTTCATCCTTTTGGGATGCATTTTCTGACTTTTGACATTTATGACATAACAAACAGTATTGGTTTGCATCCTTGAACAATGTTGGCCACCAGAATCCGCAATCCAAAACTTTTTTAGCTATTCGTTGGGGGCCAAAGTGACCACCACACTCAGACGAATGACAAGATTCAAGAATAGATTGGAATTCGGACTCCGGGACACATCTACGAATCACTTGGTCTACCCCCGTTTCCACAAGTAAGGGTCATCCCAAATGTAGTACTTGGAATCACTCCTCAGCTTGTCTCTTTGATGTTTTGAAAGGTTAGGAAGGAAGATATTGGCGACCAAGTAATTCGCCAAAGGTGAAAACCAAGGAAGGCTATTTGAAATAGCATGCAAACCATCCAAAGGAAATGAATCGTCAATAGGAGATGGGTCATATTTAATATTTTCAAGGTGGCTCAGATGGTCTGCAACCAAATTTTGTGACCCACTTCGATCCCTAATCTTGACGTCAAACTCTTGCAAAAGCAAGATCCAATGTATGAGCCTAAGTTTCGACTTATTATTTGTCAATAAGTACTTTAACGCTGCATGATCCGTTGATGCGTGAGCATCTTTTCTATCTTTTTCTAGTGAATTTACATTTAAATTTGTTAAGTTTAATCAAGATTTAAGTATTTTTGAGCCACTATGAATACTACTTTGATTTGTGTGCAATTTTGTTTATTTCAGGTAGCATTTGGATGGATTTGACGGAGTTTTATAAAAGAAGAGGAAGAAAGTGGATGATGTTGTTAACCCTGATCTCCTTGCACTCTAACGAACATACTTGAGCTACAGAGGTCCAATTGTTGTGATTCCAACAGCATTGGAAAGCCAACTTCTAAAGCTTTCCAATGATACATAATAATCTACACCTTTCATATGGAATTACTGCCTTGGAGGCTCCAAACTTGGGAAATCCCAAGTTTGGCGCCATGATCATCACAACGCCTTCCTTGCTTGTTGCCTTGGTGGCGCCAAACTTGAGAAACTCCAAGTTTACGCCGGTTCAATCACAAAGGCTCCATGTACACGCTGCCCACTCCAAGTCTAACTTCACTAAAGTGAAGTTAGGTGCTAGCTTTTATGAGAAGACATGGTCCCCACGCTCTACTTGAATGCATGTGAAGATCTTTATTTATTTTGATTAAAACCTTTTATTTTATTTATAAATAGGAAAAGATATTATTTAGTTTTAGAAAATATATTTTACATTAATTAGGATTAGATATAAAAGGGAAAAGAATCAGCCCTTCGGGTTAATCTCTTCTCTTCTAGCTCATTCTGCACTTTACAGTTTTTACGAATCCTAGTTTTCTCTCTGAACCATGAGCAACTAAACCTCCACTGTTAAGGTTAGGAGCTCTGTCTATTGTATGGATTGATAATATTACTTTTCTATTTTAATTCATGTATTGATTTATCATTCATGAATTAATTTTGTTCTTTATTTTATGAATCTGGGTTGAACGGAAGTATGACCTTGGTTCTAATTGAGTTCTTCTATAACTTGAAAAAGCTCTTTACTTGAACAACAGCTTGAAAATAATTTCTCCTAAACTTCTAATTATCTGGACTTAACGGGATACGTGACATATAATCCTCTTATATTTTGGTAATTAGGGTTTTTGTGGCATATAAACTAGAATTGAACTTCACCCTCTAATTGGAATTACGTGACCAAGGAATTGTCAGTTAATGAATTTTAGAGGAGACTAAAAAGGTCTAAGGAATTAGGGTTTAGTCACATATAGTTTGCCATGAATTAAATCTTGCATGATTAAAATAGTTAGTAAGAAAAGTCAATTCGGAAAATAGATAACTCTGAAGTCTTAACTGTTTCTCCATATATTATTCACAACTTGTTTACTGCTTGCTTTCTGATATTCTGAATTTACTGTTAATACTTTTGAACCTTCAAACACCATTTTTTGCTTGTCTGACTAAGCCATTCACTCAATCATTGTTGCTTGATCCATCAATCCTCGTGGGATCGACCCTCATTCACCTGAGGTACTACATGGTACGACCCGATGCACTTGTCGGTTAGTTTGTGGATTGTAAATTCCGCACCAAATTTTTGGCGTCGTTGCCGGGGATTGACTGTGATTGACAACTGCTAGTTGTTTGATTGCTTAGATTAGATAATTTTTACTTTAATTACTTTTTTTTAGTATTATTCATTTTCATTTTTTATTTTTCTTTTTTTATTTTTTTTCCTTTCCTTTCTAATTTTTAAAATTAAGTTTGGTGTCACCTAGTATTTTTATTTTAATTTACCTATTTATATTTTTTTATTGAAAAAAATATTTCAAAAGTTTTAATTTTTTTATTTATTTATTTGCTTTATTTTATTTCTTTTACACAGGTTATCTCATTGGGAATTCTCTACACTCTGACATAGAGATTCCCAATTTCCTTTGTTTTCTATTTGTTTATGAGCAGGAACAGGGATAAAGAGCCCCTTTTTTATTTTGATCCTGAACCTGAGAGGACCTTCAGACGGCGTTTGCAACAAGCAAGACTATACAAGGCTGCAGAGTCCACTATGGATCATAATCATGCTGCTAATGCCAATGTGGCAAATCCAATTGAGAATGAACAACCCAGAAGAGTGCTTGGCTCTTACACTGCTCCTAATGCAGATCTTTATAGCAAAAGTATTGTGGTGCCTCCTATAGCTACAAACAACTTTGAGCTGAAGCCACAGTTAGTTACTCTCGTACAACAAAACTGTCAGTATCATGGCTCCCTCAGGAAGGTCCAAATCAGTTTATTTCTGATTTTCTGGAGATTTGTGATACTGTGAAAACTAATGGAGTGAACCCTGAGGTGTACAAACTCATGCTCTTCCCATTTGCTGTGAAGGATAGAGCAAAGCTGTGGTTAGATTCTCAACCCAAGGAGAGTTTGGATACTTGAGATAAGGTTATCACTGGATTTCTGACTAAATTTTTCCCACCTCAAAAGCTGACTAAGCTAAGGCTGGAGGTTCAGACCTTCAGACAGAAAGATGGTGAGACCCTTTATGAAACTTGGGAGAGATTCAAACTACTGACTATGCAATACCCTCCAGACATGTTTTCTAGAAGGACTCAGCTGGATATTTTTTATAAGGGCTTATGTGAAATGTCCAAGATGCGCTTAGATAATTCTACAGGTGGTTCTTTGCACATGAAGAAGACACCAGAGCAGACTACTGAGCTTATTGAGTTGGTTGCTAACAACCAATACTTATATTCCTCCAACAGAAATCCTGTAAATCCTGAAATCCCTCAGAAGAAAGGTGTTTCAGAAGTGGAAGCTGTTGATGCTCTTCTTGCTCAAAACAAACTTTTGTCTTAGCAAATAAATCTAATTACTCAACAGTTAAGTGGAATGCAAGTTTCAGCTGTCAACACCCAGAATACACCTCAAGAGGTCCCTTATGACATGACAGGTAATTTTATGCAAAACGAGAATTATGATTATGATCAATTTTTTTCTGAACAGGTCAATTACATGGGGAGTGCTCCTAGATACCTCAATCATGATCCATACTCAAAGACCTACAATCAGGGGTAGAGAAATCACCCAAATTTTGGGTAGAGAAACTAACCTCAGAGACCGCAGAATTTTAATAATAATTCTCAGGGCGGTTTTCAACAGAATAATTTTAATAACCACCTGTGTCAGTCATCTCAGCAAAGCAACTCCTCAGTCTCAGAATACTACTGATTTGGAAGCACTAATGATGAGTTTTATACAAGAAACCAGAGCATCAATCAAGAACTTGGAGATTCAGATGGGTCAATTAGCCACAAAAGTTAATGAAATTGATTAGAGGACCACTAATAGCCTTCCTGGTAACACAATCCCAAATCCAAGAGAGGAATGCAAGGCTATCACCTTGATAAGTGGACAAGTGGCAAGTACGGAAGCACAAGTTAATAAGGAGCCAGTTGAAAAAGAAGCTCTAAAGGAGAAGAAAGAGGAGGTGGAGCACGTCCCTCCAAAGCGTGTAGATAACCCGTTCCCAGACTCTCTTGACACTTATCCTACATTGCCTAAGGCGCCGGAGTACAAGCCTAAAATGCCATATCCTCAGAGACTTCAAAAGGAGACCAGGGACAAGCAGTTTTCAAAGTTCTTGGAGGTCTTCAGAAAGTTGCAAATCAATATTCCTTTTGCTGAGGTCTTGGAGCAAATGCCTCTCTATGTCAAGTTCATGAAGGAGTTGTTATCAAAGAAGAAGCCTTTAAAGGGAGATGTGACAGTGGTTCTGACTAAGAAATATAGTGCCATCATTCAAAACAACTTGCCAAGGAAGATACCAGATCCAGGGAGCTTTCAAATTCCATGCACCATTTGGAGCACAACCTTTGAGAAAGCTTTATGTGATCTTGGAGCTAGCATCAATCTCATGCCACTTTCAGTTATAAAAAAGCTCCAAATTGAAGAGGCACAACCCACAAGGATAGCATTACAGATAGGAGACAAATCTATAAAGCCTGCATACGGATTAATAGAGAATATCTTAGTCAAAGTGGGTAAGTTCTTCCTCCCAGCATATTTTGTGATTCTTGACACAAGGGAGGATGAGAATGCCTCTTTAATTCTAGGAAGACCATTCCTAGCCACTGGAAGAGCTCTGATTGATGTGGAAGAAGGTGAATTAGTGCTTAGAGTGCATAATGAGCAATTGGTCTTTCATGTCTTCAAAGATATACATTCAACAGGTGAAGAAGAGAGGTGTATGCAGACTGAGCTTATTGATCCAAACCTTCAAAAATTCCTTAATGATGCACAATAGGATCTGTAGCTCAAACCTCCTTTGGTGATAAACAACAAAATTCTCCCTGACATCAAACCTAAGTTTGGTGTTAGGAATGCATCATCCACTAAGGGAGAGGGTCCTAAAAAGAAATTACCCAAGGGATGGAGAAATAAAAAGATTCCCACTGAAGACTTCTCCCCAGGAATGAAGGTGGTACTCACTACAAGCCCAATCCTGCCTCATACAATGAACAGGATCCTGTCTCTTGAGCATATAGAGTTGATCAATTGGAGCACAGGAAAGAAGTTCACAGTGAGGGGTGAAGAGCTGAGCCCATATGATCTTCCTCCTTAGAGGAGCTGACCGTCAAGCTAGTAACGGTAAAGAAGCGCTTGTCGGGAGGCAACCGGATAATTTCATATCCTTAGTTTAATTTCTATTGCGTTGATTTTATTATTTATTTGATTTTTGTTATGTTTTTACTATTTTTCCTTTATTTTACTTGCGTTTTGATCATGCAGAAAATTAAGAACAGGAACCGGTACACTTAGAAGAAATTTTGGCCACCCTGGAGATTTTTTCCTTGCTTGAGGACAAGCAAAATTTTAAGTTTGGTGTTGTCACTTTGCTTGTGGCTTTTCTGTTTATTTTAATGGCACTAAAGGGAGATGAATGATCTTCATGGAGGAGAACAGCTTGAAGAATGACACGACCACCAGCATAACTGAGGTGGTTGAGTTCCTTTCATTCTATTTCCCCTTCCGTTCTTATTTTGTTGTCTTCTATTTTTTGTTGCTTTAATTGCCTGCATGATCTTTAGTACTTTCAGTTCTTAGATTTAGTTTCATTCTGTTATTTGCTTTTAATTTAAAAAAAATTGTCTCATGTATTGCTCACTGAGCTTGAAATCAAAAGAAAAGAAAGAAGAAAAAGATGTATTCCATGAGAAAAAGAGTTTATAATAGAAAGTAGTCTCATTTAATCAAATGTGGTGGTGTTCTCTATGATTCTGAATGTATGACATGAACCGTGCATGTTTAAATTTGAATCAAGGGGTGTTGATGTATAAAGAAAAAGAATTTAGAGAACCATTATGAATTTTCTGAAATTAGTAAAAGTTAATCCTTGAAGCAAAAGAAACAGAAAGGGAAGAATAAGAAGCAAGGTCCAAGGCTCTGAGCATCAATGACTAGGGAGGTCAGACATGATTAAAAACTCAAAGATTTGTTTCCCTAGTCATATGCTTGTGGTGTTCTTGTGTCAAGTAATCCTTGAGACAGAACATTTAGAGACGAGATCAAATGCATTTAGCAGAGTATGCCAAAGGCTTTGAGCACCAATGTCTGGGAGTAGCTAAAAGAAAAATCAAAACTTCAAAAGAGTTCCCCAGTTAAGTGCTTGTGGTGTTCTTGTGTCAATTAACCCTTGAGACAGAATATTTAAAGTCACGGCTAGGCTCAAGGTGCAAAGCACCAATTAATTGAGAATTAAAGGATATCTGTTGTGTTCAAGGATTAAACTGAAGTATAAAGATAATAGAATTCATAATATGATCCAGATTTTAATTCCAAATGACAGTGACATTCCTCTAATTCAAAGGAGAGTGAGATGCCAAAACTGTTCAGAATTACAATAGATAAACCCCACTTTAAGAAGAGACATAAGCATAACTGAACTCTCACCTCTCATGCAAATTCACATCTTAATCATGTATTAGTTTTGGTTACTTGAGGACAAGCAACAATTCAAGTTTTGTGTTGTGATGTGTGAGCATCTTTTCTCTCTTTTCCTAGTGAATTTACATTTGAATTTTTTAAGTTTAATCAATATTTAAGTATTTTTGAGCCACTATGAATTCTACTTTGAGTTGTGTGCAATTTTGTTTATTTCAGGTAGCATTCGAATGAATTTGACGGAGTTTTATAGAAGAAGAGGAAGAAAGTGGATGATGCTGTCAACCCTGACCTCCTTGCACTCTAACGGATATAACTTACACTACAGAGGTCCAATTGATGTGATTTTAGTGGAATTGGAAAGCCAACTTCTAGAGCTTTTCAACGATATGTAATAGTCTACACCTTTCATATGGAATTACTGCCTTGGAGGCGCCAAACATGGAAAATTCCAAGTTTGGTGCCATGATCATCACAACGCCTTCCTTACTTGTTGCCTTGGTAGCGCCAAACTTGAGAAACTCCAAGTTTGGTGCCGGTTTAATCACAAAGGCTCCATGTACACGCTGCCCACTCCAAGCCAGGCGCCATTTTTTATGAGAAGACAAGGTCCCCACGCTCCACTTGAATGCATGCGAAGATCTTTATTTATTTTGATTAAAACCTTTTATTTTATTTATAAATAGGAAAAGATATTATTTAGTTTTAGAAAATATATTTTATATTAATTAGGATTAGATATAAAGGAGAAAAGAATCAACCCTTCGGGTTAATCTCTTCTCTTCTAGCTCATTTTGCACTTTACAGTTTTTACGAATCCTAGTTTTCTCTTTGAACCATGAGCAACTAAACCACTACTGTTATGGTTAGGAGCTCTGTCTATTGTATGGATTGATAATATTACTTTTCTATTTTAATTCATGTATTGATTTATCATTCAAGAATTATTTTCGTTCTTTATTTTATGAATCTGGGTGGAACGGAAGTATGACCTTGGTTCAAATTGAGTTCTTGAACCTCTTTACTTGAACAATAGCTTGAAAACAATTTTTCCTAAACTTCTAATTATCTGAACTTAATGGGATACGTGACATATAATCCTCTTATATTTGGGTAATTAGGGTTTTTGTGGCATATAAACTAGAATTGAACTTCACCCTCTAATTGAAATTACGTGACCAAGGAATTGGCGGTTAATGAATTTTAGAGGAGGCTAAATAGGTCTAAGGAATTAGGGTTCAGTCACATATAGTTTCGCATGAATTAAATCTTGCATGATTAAAATAGTTAGTAAGAAAAGTCAATCCGGAAAATAGATAACTCTGAAGCCTTAACTGTTTCTCCATATATTATTCACAACTTGTTTACTGCTTGCTTTCTGATATTCTGAATTTACTGTTAATGCTTTTGAACCTTCAAACACCATTTTTTGCTTGTCTGACTAAGCCATTCACTCAATCATTGTTGCTTGATCCATCAATCCTCGTGAGATCGACCTTCATTCACCTGAGGTACTACTTGGTACGATCCGATTTTTGTGGATTGTAAATTCCGCACCATCCGTATACACCACTATTTTTTACCCTAGCAAATAGGATCTAAACCTATCCAATGCATGAACAATCACTAGAAGCTCTTTTTCTGTAGCGATGTAATTGGATTGTGTCACATCCAATGTCTTTAAAGAATAAGCAACAATGTAAGGGAGCTTACACTCGCGCTGTGCAAGCGTGGCACCTACATCATGATTGGAGGCGTCACACGTAATCTCAAATGGTTATGTCCAATCAGGGCCTCTTACAATGGGTGCTGTAGTGAAGGCATCCCTTAACTTCTCAAATGCCTCTTTGCAAGTATCATCAAACTCAAATTCCACATCTTTCTGTAACAAGTAGGATAGTGGCAGGGCAGTCTTGCTGAAATCCTTGATGAAGCACCTGTAAAATCCTGCATGTACCAAAAAAGAGCGGACCTCCCTCACAAAAAAGGGGTGAGGTAGACTAGCAATGACCTCACATTGGCAGGGTCAACAGAAATGCCTTTATCAGAAACCACATGCCCTAACACTATGCCTTGTCTCACCATAAAATGACATTTTTCGAAATTGAGGACAAGGTTAGTGTTAACACACCTTTCTAAGACCTTAGCCAAGTTATCTAAGAAGGTATCAAAAGAAGTTCCATATACACTAAAATCGTCCATAAACACTTCCAGACAACTCTCCATGAGATTAGAAAAGACACTGGTCATGCACCGCTGAAAAGTAGCAGGTGCATTGCATAACCCAAATGGCATCCTTTTGTAAGCAAAGGTACCAAAGGGACAAGTAAAGGTGGTCTTTTCTTAGTCCTCAGGAGCAACATGTATCTGGAAGTAGCCAGTAAAACCATCAAGGAAGTAGTAATGAGATTTACCTGAAAGTCGGTCCAACATCTGATCAATGAATGGTAAGGGGTAATGATCTTTCCTTGTTGCGGCATTTATCTTCCTATAATCAATGTAAACCAGCCAAACATTTTGCACCCTTCTCACCATCTTCTTTCTTGATAACAATTATTCCTGATTTCTTCAGAACAACTTGAACCAGGCTCACCCACTCACTGTCGAAAATCGGATAAATAATGCCCACATTAAGTAACCTTGTGACTTCCTTTTTTACCACATCAAGAATGGTGGGGTTGAGCCTTCTTTGGGATTGTCTCACCGGCCGAACTCCATCTTGGAGGAAGATGCGATGCATGCACATACGTGGGTCAATCCCCACAATGTCGGCCAAGCTCTAACCAATTGCTTTCTTGTGCTTCCTTAGGACCTCTAGGAGCTTCTCTTCTTCTTGGCTAGAAAGCTCACTAGCAATGATTGCCGAAAATCTTTGGTTGTCCTCAAGGAATGCATATTTCAAGTGAGAAGGTAGAGGCTTCAAATCAGATTTCACTTCAAGTTGAGGTTCTTTCTCACCATGATCATGAAGCTCATCCTCATCGGCTTTCTCTTGTTTATCCTTCCCTTGAATAACGGGATAATACAACCTTTTGTAGTCTTCTCTTTGTATCTCCGCTACTACCTCACCAATGACTTCACACCGGAGAATGGAGTGCTTTTTTGGTGGATGTCTCATAGCCTCTTCCAAGATAAACTTGATGGTCTTGTCACCTACCTCAAAAGAGTATGTGCCGGTAAAGGCATCCAATTTAAATTTAGAGGTCTTTAGGAAAGTTCTACCAAGCAAAATCGATGAAGAACTTCTATTATCCTTTGGAGGCATTTCAAGGATATAGAAATCAACTGAAAACACCAAATCCTTGATTGTCACAAGCACGTCTTTCGCTATCCCTACTACGGTGATCACACTTTTGTCGGCTAAGATAAATTTGGCGGCCGACCTTTTCAATGGTGCCAATTTCAACCTTGCAAATATAGAGAGTGGCATGATACTCCCACAAGCTCCTAAATCACACATGCAATCATGGAAGGCAACTCCACCAATCTAACAAGATACTAAATATAGTCTGAGGTCACTACACTTTTCCGGAATGGATTTCATCAATGAGGAAATAGAACTACCCAAGGACAATGTTTTCAACTCACCAATCCTATCTTTGTGGGTGCACAAATCCTTTAAAAACTTAGCATACTTTGGCATTTGTTGAATGGCATCAAGAAGTGGAATGGTTACCTCAACCTTTTTGAAGACTTGAAGCATGTTTAGATCAAACTTCGGAGTTTTCTTGGCCTTCTTCACCATGGAAGGGAATGGGATGAGAATAGATTCATTCACTATGGCTTTCCTCTTGGGCTCTTTAAGGCTCACTTCTTCTTCCTCTTGCTTTGTGTCTCCCTCATCCTCTTCATGTTAAACTTCTAGGAGGTACTTCTTCCAATGTAGTCCCCAACCGTAGAGTAATGGCGTTGAGGCCGCCCTTTGGGTTAGGAAGTAGTTGGGATAGAAGGTTAGAAGAGCTCGAGGCTTGGTTGGTGTTGGTATTATTGGTAGGAGGTAGGGACAATCTTGAGAGAATCTCAGTTCTATTGGACAATTGGTTCCTAGTGTTCTCTTCATTTTTCTCTATCATAGCCCGAAGTCTCTCTTGTTCTTAGTAGATTAAACGGAAGGCATCTTCATTTTGGTTTGTGGAAGAGAAAGAAGGTTGATTGGTTTCTTGTCTTTGGTGAGGTAGTTGGTATCTATGGTTGTTGTTTTTTTTTTTGTTGTGAGTGTTGGTATGGTTGATTATGGTGGTTTTGAATGGCTTGGTAGGTATTGTTGTGGTATTGGAAGAAGGTTGGTTGTTGTTATGCTATTGAGAAGATGAGTTGCCTTAGTTCCATCTTTTATTGTGGTTGTTTTCTTGAGCATTGTCCCTCCGCCCTTGAATAGAGCTATTACCATGGGGGTAATTGCTTTGACCTTGAGATGGACAGGGTGGGCGGTTGTTGTAGTTGTTGGCTACCGCAAGAGTGTAATCCTCTTGGACTTGATGGAATTGGTTGGTGTAGTGTGAGGTACTAGAGCATAAACCACACACTCTAGGAGGTCCTTCAAGTTATAGGATTTGAGGTAGGGCTTGGATGGCTTGGATTGAGTGAGATGCCTTTTGTCCTTGGTGAATCTCCTTGAGGAGAGTGGTCATTTCTCTAAGTACTTTAGTCAAAGCCAAGTCGGAAGAAGGTGCTTCCACCACACTCTTGGGAGGATTGTTCCTCACTCTCACATGTTGGATAGCTTCAGCAACATCATTGATCAAACTCCATGCTTCCGCCACCGTCTTGTTCTTAGAAAAGGAACCACCACTTGAGCTAGTAAGCAATCTCTTATCCAGTGAACAGAGACCTCCAGTGAAATAGCTAATGAGCAAATGAGTATCTAACCTATGATGTGGACAAGATTCCAACAACCTCTTAAATCGAGTCCAATATTCATAGAGTGTCTCTTGATCTCTTTACATTATACCGGAAATTTCCTTCCGGATGTAGTCGGTCTTCTCGGGAGGGAAGAACTTATCCAAGAATTCTCTTCTCAATAAGTCCTATTCAGTCACCACTTCATCAGGTTGGGAGTACAACCATTCTTTTGCTTGCCCCTCAAGATAGAAGGGGAAAGCAAAAACCATGATAGCAATCTCATCAGCACCATGCCTTCGAGCCGTAGAGCAAACTACTTGAAAGTCTCTCAAATTCCTAATAGGGTCTTGACCCGGTAGTCTATGGTACTTAGGCAGTAAGTTAATCAGACTATTCTTCAGCTCAAAATTAGGATCAAGATTCGGATACCTAGCTTGCAACAGTTGAGGAATGAGATTCGGTGCTCCTTGCTCGTGCAAGGTAATCCTATGCGGCTCCACCATGTAGTTTTCATATGTAGTATGCAAGGATATATCAGTAGTGCCAACAGAGAAATAGGAAGTTCTTTCGTTGAACGTGGACTCTAGATCACTCTCAGTTCGGTCTAGTGTTTCGGAAGATTCCTCAAGAGGGGCCGAAGCATGATGTGTGAACTTTTGTTGATATAGAATTTCTCAATTGAATTCTCGTTGCAAGTATAGTTCTAGACCAACAAAGAGTCCTCACATACAAAAATTTAGGTTGTCACAAGTACAAACCCCAAATAAAAATTTACCGAAGTATTTGGACTCCGGGTCGTCTCCCTAGGATACAATGAAGTGCTCAATTATTGGCTATAAAGGGGTAAGAGGGGATTTTGGTTCATAAGAGGGCAAGAAAAGTAAATTAGGCAAGCAAGTAAAGAAAACAAGATAAGGAACTCTTGGCTAAGACTTAGGTAATTGAGATCACTATCCTTGTCAACAAACCAAATATTGATAATCATGAGAGGCCAAGCTATTAAGTCTACTTCCCAAAAGCTTTAAGTACGTAACATCTACTCCTAAGCTTTGAAGTACGTCAAATAGGTTTGATCACATCAACCCGTAAGTCCCAACCTACCTACTAATTAACTTAGTAGTAGGTTAGCGTCAATGGGAATCAAATTGATCACCAAGGGTTCTCAAATCACCAAATCCATTATACCCAATAACTCAAATTTACCCAATTCCCTTAGCTTAGACCAAGAGTTGACAAAACTACTCAAAAACTAAGGAGAACATTTCATCAAACACATAGAGTGCAATAGAAATAAACATCATAAATTGCAAGAATAATAAAATCTACTAACTACTAATTGCAAGGAGAGTAAGATCACAACTCAATTCATCAATGAAAGAAACATCAACACCAAATTGCATTAAATGTAAATCAAATCCAACATGAGTTCATCATCACAAAAGAGACATAAAAGAGAAATTAACATTACAACTAAGAGAATCAAGATGTAGAATTGAGAAATTATAAAAGAAACAAGGTGAGATCAGGGAATTAAACATGGATCTAAGACAATCTAACCTAATCCTAACCTAATTCTAGAGAGAAGAGGGAGCTTCTCTCTCTAAAAAACTAACTAAAGGCTCATGTTGGCTAAACTAATTGCTCCCCCTTTGCTTGGACTTCAATTCTACATGAAATACACTCAGAAACAAGTTGGATTTGGGCCTGGGCAGCTCAGAAATCGCCCCCAGCGTTTTGCCTTTAAGTGGGCCATGTGAGAGTATCGGCATGTGCGCGTCGATTGACAAATTCTTCATCCGCGCGGACGCGTCATGTACGCGTGCGCATCTCTATGTAAAACCACTTTTGCGTGTGCGCGTCCATTGGTGCATTCCCAATCTTTGTTTCTTCAGGCATTCTCCACTTTGTATGCTTTTCTCCTCATTTCTTCCATCCAATACTTGCCTTATGAACCTAAAATCACTCAACAAATACATCAAGGCATCAAATGGAATTAAAGTAAATTAAAATCACCAAATTAAGGGCCTAAAAAGCATATTTTTACACTTAAGCACAATTCAAGGGAGAATTACAAAACCATGCTATTTCATTGAATAAATGTGGGAAAAGGTGGTAAAATTTCCCAAAATAATCACGAAATCGGGGTTTATCAAAGCACTAGCCGTGTAATCCAACCGACGTCTAGCTTGTTGAGTATGAAGTAAGATTCTTTCAATTTCGGGATCAAACTCGGCTAAGCAAGGATCTGGTTGAGACTGAGTCATTCAACTTAGAAGTCATAGCTCATTCTTTAAAGGAAATCTAAACTAAAAACAAACTAATGAAAGCAAGTAAATTATTCACATATTCACATAACCAATATTGAAGCACACATTGCAACAATTCTCCGGCAACGGCGCCAAGAATTTGATGTGAGGATTATCGTTGGTCTAGAATTTCTCAATAGAAAATCATGTCATAGTATAGTCCTAAACCAATAAATAACCCTTTGATCAAATTTTGATATGGTTGTCACTAGTTCAACCCCAATAAAAGTTAACCGAGAGTATTAGTCTCGGGTCGTCCTCAAGAGAATGGGCAAGTGTGTGATCCAAGATTGGTTAGAATTCTGCGGTTGAGAGTCATAAACAAGAATTTAAACTACTAAAGCTTAGCATGCAAGAAATTCAAAGTGCAAGAAACTAAAGCAAAGCAATTAAAGCAAGGTATAAGCAAGTGCAATCTAATAAGGTAACATATAAATCTACTTCTATTCTAGAACTAAGTAAACAACTAAACTAACTATAACAAGAATTACGTAATTGGGATTTTTGGGTTTCAAATATGAATGATAAGAAGGACTCTTGGCTAAGGTATAGGGATTGGGATCACCCTCCTTGTCTAATAACCATATATTGACAATTATGAGGAACTAAGCCCATTAAGTCTACTTTTACAAGTAAAGTATGTCAAATACGCTTGATCAACTTTAACTCATAAGTCATAATCCCTCTACTAATTGGCTTAGTAGTAGATTAGTGTCAATGGGTATCAATTTGACCAACAAGAATTCTCAAATCACCAATTCAATTAGACCCAATGACTCAAGGTCACCCAATTCCTTTAGCCTAGGCCAAGAGTATAGAAAACTACTCCATAATCAAAGGAAATATTTCATTAAACACATGGTATGCACTAACTAAAGACATAGTCATATTGGAAAATTAACTAGAAATTAAAGTTACCCACTAACAATTATCAATAGAAAATAACTTAAGCAACACTATAGATCATAGAAAACATCAATGTACTCATAAAAGTTAAAAATCAACAAGATTCATAAAATGAGATAAAGAAGGGAAAATAAAGAGAAGACAAAATTCTAACACAAGATCCAAACAAAATTATAACAAGAGAACTAAAATTAAGTAAATGAAACTAGAATCAACAAGACCTAATTCAGAAATTCAACACAAGATGATCAAAACAAACTAAAACCTAGAGAGAAGTAAGAGTTTCTCTCTCTAAAAAACAAGAACAAAAATTAGCTAAAATTATGTGTAGGTTGTGTATGATTGAATTCCCCTTTCCCCCATCAATCCTTGGGTCTTTTCCATGTAGAAGCAAGTTGGAATTGGGCCTAGAGTCCTTCAGAGATTGCCAGTCACATTTTCCATTAATGAGTCATGTGCTGGGCATCACGCGTGCGCCTCGGCCACACGTGCGCGTCGGCCACACGTGCGCGTCAAGTGAACTTCTCAAGCCACGCGTACGCGTCAGACAAGCGTGCGCGTCGGTCGATGTCGCACCAGGCCACGCGTGCACGTGGGCATCAACTTCTCCAAAGCTCTATTCTTCATGTCCCTTCCTTCTTTGCATGCTTCCTTTCCATCTTCTAAGCCATTCCTGTCCTATAGATCCTGAATCCACTTAACAAACACATCACGACATTCAATGGTAATGGAAGAGGATTAAAATTTAGCATTTTTAAGGTTAAAGAAGCATGATTTAAACCATGAAGCATAATTAGAAAGGAAACACAAAAACATGCAATTTATATGAATAAGTATGAAAAATATTGATAAAACCTACCAAATTCTACACAAGATAAATCCTAAAATTGGGGTTTATCAGTATCCAAGTGTTTAACTTGTCAGAAAGTTAAAATTGAGCATCAGAGATCATCAGGAACCCTTCAGCCTTTGGAGATTCCACAGTAGAAATGGGAAAGAATTGCAATGGACTTCATGTTGGGCTTACCTAGGACTCGGACGGGTTATGACGCCGTTTGGGTGATTGTTGACCGACTAACCAAGCTTACTTTCTCCCCATTCTGATAAGTTGCAGATGGAGGAGTTAGCACGGCTATACATTAAGGAAATTGTAAGATTGCACGGTGTTCCATCCACTATTATATCCGACAGGGATCTTCGGTTCACATCAAGGTTCTAGGGAGCCTTTCAGCGAGCTTGTGGCACTCAATTGAGGCTAAGCACTGCATATCACCCTCAAACAAATGGTCAGTCAGAGAGAACTATTCAAACCTTGGAGGATATGCTGAGAGCTTGTGTTTTGGACCAGCCGGCGAGCTGGGATCGGTATATGCCACCAGTGGAGTTTGCTTATAACAACAGTTACCATGCGAGCATTGGAATGGTTCCATATGAGGTTCTATATGGGAGGAAGTGTCAGTCTCTGCTATGCTGGTATGAAGCCGGAAAAAAGAGCTCATTAGGGCTTGAGATGATAGGCAAGGGTTTCGGACTTGTCGGGTTGGTTTGATAACCGACAGATGAGCCTCATCAGCCATAGGACAGGCTTACATCATGTGCATATTGTCTGATTTGCTTGTTTGTGAACTATATGGGATTGCCTATGTGATTATAATCTGCTATTTTCTATAATTGTTAACTATACTACTTGTGAACTACTTGTGTTTGCCTTGTTTTGCTTTTTTGTCTGTGCAACTCACCGGAGATGGAGGAACAAAGTAAAGGTGGACAGGTCTAGTGCTAAGATTAGATTTAAGTTGGGTATAGAATTCCCTAGATAACTACCCTTTTATGGTTTCTGTATAGTACCTTAAGCTTTGTAATCTGTGGCGGCGTTCTAGGATTGTCTCTGGCATTTCCAGGACCTTATATCTTATATGCGTGGTACCTTTACCATGTTGAGAACCTCCGGTTCTCAGCCCATACTGTGTTGTTATTTTTCAGATGCAGGTCGAGAGGCACCTCGCTAGGCGTCTGGACTTCTGAAGCGGAGTGATTTCTGGGTTTTCATTTTGATGTATAGTTATGTATATATGTAGCATAGTTATGTATATATGCACTTAACTTTCTCTCTGACTCACTTGTTTATTTTGCTCCTATATATATATATTCTCCAGCTAGCCTTAGCTTCACAGGCTGAGTTAGGAGCTTGTTATTTTGTACTTTTGACCCTCTATTCCCACTTTTTGTTTATTAATACTTACGAACCTTATATTTCTTTACATGCAAGTAACCCGGTTTTCTGAGTGTTGCACTTTGCATTTTGCGAATTTGCTTTACATGTTTTTCAGGCTCCTAGTATATATCTCCTTTTCATTATTATTATTATTTATATTTCATTTTAGAGGTCGTAATACCACACCACCTCTGTTTTACGACTTAAGCGTAAAGCTCTGTGTGGTAGGATGTTACAGTCTTAAACCTATTGAAAAGAGTTGAGGATTGGTTTGGTTGGGACCCGAAAAGGGTGCCAAAGTCCAAGTTTTAGGGGAGATGCTGCCAAAATTTCTATAAAATTCGAGACTTTATTTGAAATGTCATTTTGAAAATAATAAATTATGCTTTGAATTGAATTATTGATAAATGAATTATGTTTGAACTCTTTTTATTAAGAAAATTATTATATTTTGAATGTAATTTATTTTAGAAGAGAATTATGTTTTATAGTCGATTTAAATATGAAAATACTTATGTTTTGGAATTTGATTAAGTAAGCAAATTTGGAGGAGTTTTAGAGGATTTAAAAAAATTTGAATTTCGATTGATTAATTTTATTTTACGACATTTTAGGAAAAATTTGAAGTATTCTTTGAAATTTTGATTTAGCAAAACTAAAACAACTTCCGAGTCTTTGGAAATGCTTCAGATTTAAGAATGAAATTGAAATTGGTTTTCGGATGAAATGATTTAGTTTTGGTTTAAGCAAGTTGGTTTTGAGATTGATTCAGAATATTTAGATACATGACTTGGTTTTGGTTTAAATTTTATTTTATTTATTCAAATCAAGAAGTTAAAGTTTTAGAGGCTTTCATTGAATTTAAGGAAATGAGTTAGGTTATTCTCTCTTAAAGTCTTGAGACTCTACTGAGAAATTTTATGATCAAATCTTGATTTAAAATGAATTATTTGAGTCTTTCAAAAGAGAGTTTGAATTTGGCATGGTTTTTAAGTCGTTTGGAAGTTTTGAAAAGATGTTGCAAAAAGTGGTTCTTGAATACTTTTGTTATTTGAAAGTGAATGGGCCAAGGATAAGTTTGATTATGATTTGAGACTGATTTTGGGAACTTAAGATTGAATGATGAATATATGTTGAGATTGGGGATGAGCTGAGAATATGACCAGTGACAATTGAACTGTTTTCAAAATGATATTCTGTTTTTGACTGGTACATATGTATTCTACAAAGTGGTCGAGCACTATATCTCTAGGATAGTGGCCGAGCACTATATATCTTGAAAAGTGAGTCGAGTACTATATCTCTGGGAGTAAGCATAAATACGGTGATTAATCCCGTATGCCGAACAATCTTTCGGTTATAAGAGTGGTCGAGCACTATATCTCTAGGAAAGTGGCTGGGCACTATAACCTTGGGGAGGGTACCCTTTTTTTTTAAAAAAAAACATAACCAAAAACGGCATTTCTATGGGAATGTGTCGGGTTGGCAGTTAAACCGAGAATGTGATATCACAGCCAGTAGGACAGACATTCATCATTTGCATTTATGTGACATTGTTTGGGTGTGCATATTGTAATTGGTTTGCCTATGTGAATACTTATGTTAAATACTAACTGTTATACTTGTTGTAATTGCTCTTGATTGTGCTTGAACTACAATAATTGTGATTGTGTATGATTGGTTGGTTTGTGATGAATTGGTGGATGATTGAGTTGTTTGGGTCGGGGGCCGTGTTTAATTTTGGATGGGCCTGAGGCCATGATTGGTATGTTTGAGGTCTAGTCCTGTATGAAAAATCAAACTGGTTTAGCATAGACTTAATGAACCTATGTTTGGAACAGGTTAGTCATTCATACTGGTAAGGAGAACTTTTAAGATTTTTCAAGAAAGGAAAAAGGTTTTGGACTTTGAGGAATTAACTAAGTTCTCTTTTAAAATGGATTTTTAGATTTTTGAAAGTGAACCTGTGATTTTTAAGGCACATAAGACGAGCAATGATCGCTATATTTAAAAAAAAAATATTTTACGTATCTTATTATAGCAATTCTGTAACTCTATAGTGAAGACCAACGAGGACGACGTTTTCATTTTCCTACAGGTTTTTCCTTTTTTCCTTTTGCAGTGAGGGTATTACAGGGTTTACTCTTTTGCACTTTTGATTTTCCCTTTTCCTTTCTCTTCGTCCTCTTCGTCGCCTTAGTCTCCATTGGACGAATAGGAGAATCTATGCCAACTTCATTAGTTTCTTTTTCTTCTGGATTTGATGATGAAGAGTATGCTGCAGAAGCATTTGTTCTTTTCTTTTAGAACTTCCACTAATAGGAAGTTGAGATCTCCATTTATGTTCCCTTCGTAACTCTTGCAAATGCTTTACAAAGCTGCATTTCTTCTTTTCAGTGACTTCGAAAAGTTGATAGGTTAACTCCATTATGTTTTTCATTTGAATCACTCCCTATCCTTTGTGTTAACTTGATCATGACAACCATCAAATCTTTGTGCCTCAGCATTAATCTTATGCCATCGTAGCTTCATTACAATTGCTCCTCTCTTGATCAAGCCAGGGTTACTTTCAGCACAATACTCGTGAATTCTATTCCACAAAGCATCACTTTTTTTTGTCAGTACTAACTATAGTATCCATTGAGATATTTAATCATGTACTTATAAGTAGTTGAAAGTATAATACCCACAACTAATTGGCCCTATGATCACTCACTCATATAAATGACACTATCATATTTTTCATCTCTCAAACTCACTAACACTCATAAAACAAAGGAGAGAATTTCATAACATACTCATTTCATTATGGAACACACACAATACATAAGGCATATGTGCCTTTATATAGGCAAAGTTTTCTACTAAAATAATAATTTATGAATCACAAATCAATTTTGTAATGACCACCATTTTATGAGTTGGCTTCATGAATCTTCTTTCAACTTGCATTCATGTTGTTTCCATAATCTTCTAATTTCAATTCAATTTGATTTTGAACTTCTTCATTGTTGTAGAATGTTGTAGTTATACTACTCTCTTAAATGTTCTTCAAAAATCTTCAAGCTTCCAACATTAGCTTCTAGCAATATCTAGCCAATTGATGATTATTGTATTCAACTCAAACTTTGCTTCTTCAATTCTTTAACCATGCTTCATGAAAATTCTAATCTATGCAAGTTGATTTAAAATTTTTAATCAACATTGCCTCCCTTAAATCAAACTTGCAGAATTAATCATTCCAAGCATCTTCTTTAACTTGTAAAATAATTCGGTCTTCAATGGCTTTGTAAATATATCAGCAACTTGTTCTTCAGTTGGACAGTACTCGATCACAACTTCTTTTTCATTCACCAACTCTCTGATTTTGTGAACCCGAATATCAATATGCTTCGATCTTCCATGAAATACTGGATTTTTACAAAGTGAAATAGCTGACTTGTTATCGCAAAATATTGTTGTCAGAGTATTTTGTTTCTCGTTCAATTCCTCAAGAATTCTTCTTAGCCAAACTGCTTGTGTTGCACAACTTGCTGCTGCTATATATTCTGCTTCTGCTGTAGATAGTGCTACTACTGGTTGTTTCTTTGACGACCATGAAATTGCACCAGAACCAAGATGAAATACAAACCCTGAAGTACTTTTTCTTGTTTCTATATTTCCGGCCCAATCACTATCAGTGTGGCTCCAAAACTTTATCTTCTTTTCCAAGAACTTCATATCCTGCAGGTTGCTCAACATACACTTCTTCTTCTAAAGTGCCATTTAGAAATGCAGACTTAACATCTATTTGATGTATCTTCCACTTATTTTGAGCCGAGAGTGAAATAATCATACGAATAGTGTCTAATCTAGCAACAGGAGCAAATACTTCAAAGTAGTCGATACCTGGTTTTTGTTTGTATCCCTTTGCAACTAATCTTGCTTTGAAACGATCAACTTCACCATTAGGTTTGTACTTAGTCTTGTAAACCCACTTTACTCCAATCGGCTTCTTATTTGTTGGTAAATCTGTCAGCTCCCATGTGTCATTTTTCTCAATGGCATGAATCTCCTCATCCATTGCTTTCTTCCAATTATTGTCTTTAAAGGCTTCTTCAAAGTTCAATGGCTCACAATCTGAAAATAGGGCAAAATTTATGATTTCTTCGTCGGATGGATCGTTGTCATTACCAACTTCATAATCTGCTAATCTAGCAGGTAGTCTCCGTTCTCTTTGCGATCTTCTAGATGATTCTGGTTGTTCAGTTGTGTCAGGTTGTCTTTCTTCTACTTCGTCACATGTATTTGGAATTATAGTCAGCTGCTTTTCTGTCTTTGTGTTCCAGTTCCACATGTCTTTTTCGTCGAACGTCACGTCTCTGCTGATGATTACTTTCTTTGTTTCTGGATTGTACAACTTGTATGCTTTTGAGTCTGTGCTATAGCCAATAAAGATACACTTCTCGCCTTTGTCATCTAACTTCTTCCTTAATTGATCTGGTACATGGGCATAAGCGATACACCTAAAGACTCTGAAATGATGGATGGAAGGCCGCTTTCCACTCCAAGCTTCCTCTGGAGTTTTATCACGAACACTCTTTGTTGGACACCTGTTTAAAATATGAACTGCTGTTGCGACTGCTTCTGCCCAAAACTCTTTAGGCATTTGTTTTGACTTGAGCATGCATCTGACCATATCCATGATGGTTCTGTTCTTTCTTTCAGCAACTCCATTTTGTTGAGGAGTGTATCTAGTTGTTAGTTGATGTTGAATCCCGTGTTGCTTAAAGTATTATGAACATGTAAGATATTCTGTTCCTCTGTCTGTTCTGAGAATTTTGATTTTATAGCCACTTTGTTTTTCAACAAATGCTTTGAATGTCTTAAAGACATCACATGCTTCTGATTTCTGTTCTACCAGACATATGGTTACTGCAAGCATTATCCAAGTACCATATATTTTCATCTTCAGCACATGAATTACTTGTAAAAAATAAAGTTTGAGTACTCGGATTATCATCAGTATTTTGATGCTGATTTTCTGCAACGTGTGCTTGATTGTTATTCACCACTTTGAATCTGCAATCTGCTGCTTTGTGTCCATACTTTCCACAATGAAAGCAGTTGAAATTGGTTCTTTCTTGATAAAAATTGCCTCGACCTCTTCCTCAGTTGACAGGCCTAAAATTCGTTCCACCTCTTCCTTGATTAGGTGGTGTAAAGTTATTGTAACTTCCTTGGTTGTAATTGCCACGACCTCTACCTCTGAAACTTCCTCTGCCTCTACTTTGAAAATTAAAACCACGACCTCGTCCTTCTTGTGTACGGCTTGATTCTGCAACGTTGTTGAAATTCACTCGGCTTTTCAGGGCTTCCTCGGTTGATTTTTCTGACTTCTCCAGTATTCTACTGATGTGGCTTTCCATGGTTCCTTGCAATTCTGCAATCGTCATAGTATCCATATCGTGGGACTCTAGTATCGTAGTCACCACATGGTCATACTTCATTGGCATGGTGCGAAGAATTTTCTCCACCACTTTGCTATCGGGCATATCTTCTCCATAGACTCTCATCTTATTGACAAGATCTGTAACACGAGTAAAATATTGCTCAACGGTTTCTGAGCTAGACATCTCGTACCTTTCATATTCTCTTCTTAAAGACTGTAGCTTTGCTTTCTGAGCTTTATCTACGCCTTTGTATGACAGCTTCAACGTGTTCCATGCTTCTTTTGCATTTTTTTCATTTGCTATTTTGCCAAACACCGTATAATCTACTCCTTGATGAATTTGAGATAGTGCCAATTGGTCTCTCCTCTGTTGGGCAGCATCTGCTCCTTCTTGCAAACCCGGTTCAATGAAATTCCACAGGTTCTGGGCCTTCAAATGGGTAGACATCAAAGTCTCCCAATAACTATAATCAAGTTTTCCATCTAACTTGGGACCGGACCACACAATATTGAAGGTGTTTGCCATACCGACTCTATGAACAAACAACTATGTGAGAACTCTATCACACCTCACAAACTCTCAAACACCAGGCGCTGGATTAACCAGCTCTGATACCAATTGAAAGTATAATACCCACAACTAATTGGCCCTAGGATCACTCACTCATATAAATGACACTATCATATTTTTCATCTCTCAAACTCACTAACACTCATAAAACAAAGGAGAGAATTTCATAACATACTCATTTCATTATGGAACACACACAATACATAAGGCATATGTGCCTTTATATAGGCAAAGTTTTCTACTAAAATAATAATTTATGAATCACAAATCAATTTTGTAATGACCACTATTTTATGAGTTGGCTTCATGAATCTTCTTTCAACTTGCATTCATGTTGTTTCCATAATCTTCTAATTTCAATTCAATTTGATTTTGAACTTCTTCATTGTTGTAGAATGTTGTAGTTATACTACTCTCTTAAATGTTCTTCAAAAATCTTCAAGCTTTAGTTATTTCAATTATTATATACTTTAATAAGTTGGTTTGTTTTTAGTATTTTTATCCAACTACATGTATATCTTTGCAATGAACATGTGATTAAAATTGAACTACTCTTTGTTCCATAATAAATAATAATAATAATAAAAACAAAGAGCGGAGAACATGGATAAAGAGATGCATGTGGTTGGATACTACCTGAAGGCAGAGACTATAGCCGCAAAAACGACAAATGTTTTAAGCTTTCCAACGAAGGAATAAGGTTCTTAATTACCAACCTACTAAACTATAACACAAATAAAACTAAATTAAAAAATAATTTAATTTGGAGATTCTTGCTTTGAGGGAACGATACAGTTGTCCAGCCCCTGATAGAACCCTATGATTTAAAAATCGGTTGACCAAAGGAAGAGAGCATCTAGCCGAGAAAACCGTACAAGCATGCATTATTTTTAATAATAAAGATGAAAAAGAAAGGTTTCACCAAGGTTTCAATAACGAATCTGAGAGCTAATGAAATATCTGTACAATATGTATAATAGACTATTTATTTGATCCAATATGAATTAAAAATAAAAATTATTTACATTTACTCTAATTTCAAAAGTGTTATTTTTTTTTGTGTTAACTACCGTTGTACATATTGTACACCAATTACATTGGCTCCTTATACTTTTCGTTGAGCAACAAACAAGGTTTATAAGTTTATTGGATAAGCTGTCGTTGGAATTCATTTAGACTAATCTAATTTAGGTTAAAAAATTTAAGGAGTTTTGGTGCATGGAATCAGAACCAGCTGGTTTATTTGCTCAAATAAAATTCAATGTGGGTTTAATATGCAGAGGAGGAAGACAGCCACAAATGCACAGAAAATTTTCTTGTCCTTGTTACTTTTTGCAAGTTAACTAAATTGACACACTTGCTTCAAATATGAGAATCGAATCGAATAATTGATATAATTTCGCATTCAATTCTATAATAAAAAAGTGAAGAACACATTGATATATACATTGTGAAACGCACATTTTAATCTTAGCATTTATCAAG
>NC_029785.2:51917140-51926569 GCF_000816755.2 Arachis ipaensis | reverse complement strand
GAAAATTTGACTCTCTACCATTATTTATTTAAGATAAATAAAATAATTTTAAAAAAATTAATTGATGCTAGCCCAAAAAAATTGGTTCTCTATCATTACTTTTATAAAAATTTTAGTTTTATACACTAATGCGCGTATACAAAAGTTTTTTAATTTTTCTTATGATGTCAAAAAGTAGAAATAAAATTAAGAGTAATTATCCAATTTATTCTCTAAAGTTTTTAAACATGAATTCTTCACTCTCCAAAAAAATTTAATACGCAACATTATATATATTTCTATCAGATAATACCGTTACTAATAAGACATGTTAATTGCCAATGAGTTATGACTCAAATGGCATAGTCTCTCCATACTCAATTATAAGAGGTTGCAAGTTCGAGTCTCCTATCTTTGATAAAAAAAAAAAAAAACATGTTAATTCATACACGTAAATCATTAACTCTACGTGTGGTAAGATGGACAAATTAATCCCTAATTCAAAAAGAAGATGGATAAATCAATCCTTATAACTATTACAAACACTAGATGAACAGATCAATTCCTATAGTTGTTTCAAAAGCAATATCACATATTTCTCTCTTTTGTAACTCTTCGGAAATATTTTCTTGAAGAGGCATTTGACACAAGATTTTTCTAAAGAGTCTTTTAATAGTTGTGATTAGTGAAGTGACCCATAGTTTCAAGATGGAGGAGCCACAAAAGCCTCCACTCAACTTCGTTAGACTCCACCACCTTAATCAAATTCTTTACAAACTTAATAGTCTCTTTGGCGTTTTCTCATTTTTCTAATCTTGTGGTACAAAATTATTTTCAGAATTTCAATATTCTTCAAGTTATTCTCCAGAATCTTTTGGCACATCTCCTTTGTCTCTGACTTCTTAAAGACTACAGTAGTAGACAGTGATGTGAGTATTATGATATTATCATGGAGGCATTATTAAAAGGAGTCGACGAAAATTAAATGAAGAATCCGATGATGAGAGAAGTTATGTTTTGTTTCACAAAACTTGATAAGACCCTTGGCACAGAGGAAGCAAATGTTTGGAAAAGTGTTGGGTTGAAATAAAATCTTAGGAAGAAAATTGGGAAATGCATATATAGTATGAAGTGAAGAATTCTAATTGGGACTTAGAATAAATGGAGAAATTGGAGAATGAGTTGAAGTAGAAGAAGCCATGTTTGTATTGTTGCTAAAGTTAGATGTCACTCTTTGTCGGCAAAGATATTCCTCTGATCGCCATTCTCCATCATATTAGATTGAAACAGCGTCACAAAGTTGAGTGGAGTTGGCTTCGCTTCAATAGAGTTATAGATCGAGGAGGGGAATATATGACATCGTTTTTGAAATAACAATAAGAACTTATCTGTCTATCTTATTTTTGAAATTGTAATATGAACTGATATGTTCATTTCGTTCTTGAGTCTGCTACAAAATTGATAGGTCTATCTCACTACATGTGCATACTTAACGACTAATAGTTGACGCAGTGGCGGAGCTTCATTCAGACAAGGGGGGGGCCATGGCCCCCCCAAACTTTTTATAAAAAAATTAGTAGTACTTCATCAAAAATGAAAAATAGTTCAATTGGTTTAAATGCTTTATTATAACTTGAAGTATCCAAGTTCAATTCCCATCTCATACATTTATTGTATAATAATTTTTAGTGAGTGGGACTTTGTTAACTTCACAACACATTAAAATTAAAAGCTAAAATCAAATCAAATCAAAAAAATTATCTAACAAAAAAAATAAGAATAACAAAAATCATCTAATAATCAAATCAAATAAAAAAAGATCATCTAATAAAATAAAAGATATCTAATAATCAAATCAAATAAAAAAAATAACTATAAAAACACAAAAGATAACCTTTGCTTAGTGAGTGGGCTTTTGTTAACTTCACAACACATTAAAATTGAAAGATAAAATCAAATCAAATCAAAAAAATTATCTAACAAAAAAAATAAGAATAACAAAAATCATCTAATAATCAAATCAAATAAAAAAAATAACTATAAAAACACAAAAGATAACCTTTGCTTCTCAAAACACACGCTATGCTAATGCCTTGGCTTCTCTTCTCAAAACAGTGAAACACGCTACTTTGCTTCTCTTCTCAAAACAGTGAAACACGCACGCTACTGCTTTGCTTTGCTTCTCAAAAAATTAGGTATTTTTTATTTATTTAATTTAATATTATTTTATATTTTATTATTTATTTAATTTAATTTTTTATATGATAAAAATATTATAATATTTAATAAGTATTGATATTATTGTATTTTGATAAATTCATAAAAAAAAATTCAATAAATATTATAAATTTTAATATTTATCCTTCTAATTTTTTTTACCTATTTTACAGAATATATATTCAAATTTTTATACAAAATAATGATGAAAAATCAAAGAATTGATGCATTTTTTAAGAGGAAGGCTAATATTCAAGAAGGGGAACATATAACTTCTACAATATCAACACTTGTAGATAGTTCTTCTACTATAATGAATCACGAAGAAAGTGAGATACAACCTCCAAAAGTTCAAAGAGTTGTATCTGATGAGTTTGATCTTAATTCTTTGGAACGAGACCCTGGAAAACGGCTTCAAATTTGGCAATATCACCCAAACCAGAGAGATGAGGTTAGACGAGCTTATCTTAAATGGGGTCCATATCAAAAGCATCTTGACAATTATCCTTTATCTGGTACTTCAGCATCCAGAAATGAAAAATTTGTCAACTATTCATGAACTGTGTAGATGTTTAGCAGAAACAAAAAAGTCAAAAGTGTATTACTTGATTGATAGATTGATTCGTCTGATATTAACTCTTCCAGTTTCTACAGCTACTACAGAGCGATCATTTTCAGCAATGAAAATAATAAATACAAGGTTAAGAAACAAGATGGAGGACGACTTTCTTGCGGATAGTTTGGTTATTTACATTGAGAAAGAAATTGCTGAAAAGTTTAGTTCTGACTCAATTATTGAAGATTTTAAGTCATTAAAAACTCGAAGAATACCGTTATAAACTATTTTATATTTTTTATCTGTAGAATTATTTATTTATTATCTTATTAGTAACAAACTTAAAGAATAATTATATTTATAAATTTTATTTTGATATAAATATTATTATTAAATTTTTATGTTAAGTTTCTGGCCCCCCCAAAATTTTGGTTCAAGCTCCCCCTAAACTATATGAATGCAACTAAATGCAAAATGATTCTACCTACTTGGTTAAAAATAAATCAATCCTCCAAGAACATGTATAAACGGGTAGGGCTAAGGTCGTATGACGACTCATGAATCCTACCAATTCATGTATAAGAATGAAGTTCAAGTAGACTTGCAAGAAGAACGCTCAAGAAAGCCGGGAATCATGGAGTTGAGCATCGAACCTTCACCGAAAGTGTTTGCACTTCAATCGCTCAAGTGTATAGGGTCGATTCTCTCAATGCTCTTGGTGGACAAAATTGTGATCACATTAATGTAGTACTCTTTGTTATTGCATGGAATCATTATTATGGCTCCTTACTATGTGTGGACACAACTCCGTTCAACTAACCAGCAAGTGTACTGGGTCGTCCAAGTAATAAACCTTACGTGAGTAAGGGTCGATCCCACAGAGAGCTTTGATCAGACAGTGCATGTGTGAAGCAGTTGTAAACATGTTTTATAATTTATATACTATTCTACATATAAATATTACTCTAATTAATATGAGAAAGACAAAGATTACTCCTTATCACTAGTGCTGTTTTACTGAGTCCCTAATAATCTGTAAATAAATATCACGCATGTATATGCTCTCTTTTAACTTTTTACGAGCGATGAACACACTACCGTCACCACTGATAGAAATCCTCACGTATTTTTACTTAACTAGTTAAGACAGCAAAATCAGGATTGCATTTTTGCATTAATTACCTCCATCAAACTGCAATTCCCTATTTTTTTTTCCGGAAAAATTTGATAATCAAAGAAAATAAGTAAAAAATAATTCTAACTTGTCTTATTTAATATTTATTAATTATTACGACAATTAATAAATAGTAAATAAAATAAGTTCTAGTTGTTTTTTTTTCCTCCTTAGCATTATCATTCTTTTAATTTCTAATTAACAAAAATGTTTGGTAATAAAAAAATATTAATCAAAAACAGGTAAAATTTGTCTTATTTAGTATTTATTAATTATCTTATTTATTAATTGTTGCGATAATTAATGAATAGTAAAAAGACAAGGACTTTTTTTTTTTTTTTGTTTTCTTAGTATTACCTATTGTTAATAACTTATGGCTGAATTGCTTATTATGGTTACTAGGCACTATATTAGATGAACAACACAAATCATGAGAAGTTGGAGAGATAGGTGTTCTCCCATTGACGATTGTGTATGTGTTATGTGTATATTCTTGTATAACTCTTGTTCATCCTTATTGACTTCTGCTTTGTGTTCATCTACTAATAAACCTGCTCCATCTCAATTACGTGGAAGCAAAATGTTATGTCAATGTTAACTGCGAACTCTTTGTTAGTTTTAACTTAACCAGGATCACCATTTACCATTAAGAATTGATAGATAAATGTGTTTAACATCCCGCTTTACGACGTCTGTAATCCATATTAGTAACTATAACTTCTGATATGATGGCAAACAGAAGTTTAACTTCTAGCTATTAAATTAATTACTTGTATAATGTTGGTTGAAATACAAAATATAAAATTTTTTTGGTGACTATACAAAATATAAATTAAAAATAAGATAAGTAATACATGTATTTATTAATAAATAGATAATAACTAATTTAGTAGCTAATTCTTAGCGTGAATTTAGCATTTTTGACATACATCACCTAACACACTTATCCACATGAATTAAATCTCTAAATAAGCATATGATACGTAATATCAATATTATCACCAAACAACTACTAATGACTTCCTGCTAAACTCGATCGAACAGCAATTGATGGGTAAATTCCATGCATGAGTAGTAGCCAGTGCTAATTAATAAACTTACAGTGACACTCATCAACAACAGTAGCAGCATCACTACCACCATGATCAAGATCAGAATGGAGGGCGCCCAGAAGCCCAAAAATCTTGATCAGAAGGCATCTGATGATGAACGGAAGAACCCACAATATTCGGAGCGTTGACCAAACCAGCATGATGGAAAAGTTGATGAGTTGCAGTTACATCCCTCAAAAGCTGTGTCTGTGAAGAATAATGTTGCTGCTGATGCTGAACACTACTACTAGCCCCAGGGGAATCCATGGAAGAAGAAACCCCTTGTTGCAGTGCCAACGTGGCAGCATCACCATTGTTGTCATCTTCCTCCAACGGAAGCTTCTCATAAGCAGCGTTACCAAAAGAAGCAGCCATGATCACTACAATCCCCGAAGCCACCAGCGTCCCAACAACACTCCCTCCCACCACCTGCCCTTGCCCCCCGGCCAAGTATATCGTCAACCGTGACGCTTCCGGTGGAGCCGGCGCCGGCAGGAAGGACCCCGCCAGTGACAATATCTCGAACCTCCCTTGGAGGGTCACGACCGCGTTGCTTGAAGCCGGTTGGCGGAGAGTGACGTTGGCCACCGTGCCGGTGCCACTCATGATGCACACGCCCCTTTGTCGCCTCCGCGCAAAGGCGGAGACGCTCTCGACGATGTCGCAGCCGTCTGCGACTTCCATGACGTGCGTGCGGAGCGCGTTGGCGCTGTCGCCCGTGATGATGATGGGTGGTTTTGGCTTGTTCTTGGATCCCGCGGGTCTACCGCGTGGCCTTCTTGTTATTTCAGATTCTTCGCCTGTTTCTGTGTCTGTCTCCTTCTTGGAAAAGTGATGAAGTTGGAGATCTCTTGGTGTGTTGAAAGGAGGGAGAAGAGAACGCCCTTGTGAAGATGATGTTGTAATTGGATCCATTTATTTCACTCACTAGATTCTATATCTGTGTGATATGGTTAGTTACAAGTTGAGGAGCATTATGACTACTACTCTTCCTCTTGGTAGTTCCTTTGCATCTGATCTTGTGAAGTTTGACGAAATTCTCCAAAGTGGTAGCTAGAAATTAAGTGCTTCCCAGTTGAAACTGCTGATGAGATCATATGAAAGTAAAAAAGAAGACATGATGAGACGATTCACTGTGATTTTGATGATGAGCAGAATTGAGTATACACACTTAATTAGTATGAGAGAATTAGAACATTAATTATAAAGAGAAATTAGAAGCTGAAGATAGGTTTCATTACCAACTTGTAGAGATGGATTGAGAAGGGAAATCTATGAGCTATTGGAGGAAACAGTTTCGGTGGTTTAGGGTTAGATTGAGAAGGAAACCGATCGCAAGTGGATTTCGTTGCAGAAAGACTACATAGTACATACCCTCCTCATGGGCCGCGGATGGGATGGGTCCCCACTACACTACTCTCTCCTTTAAAAACTTTTCCGCATCTATTCCTATTCAACAAAACTAATTTTTTCAATGAAAATTAACGGATTAATATTAATCAACGTTTTTTGTTGTTATAAAATGATTTTTTAAATTATATATTTTTTTTAAATCAAAATTGAAGATTATGATTTAAGATCTTGAATTATAAAGTAATACTATCTCTTCATCAAGTATTTTTATAACCAAATCTAATTAAGTTAGTAAAAAGTCAAATAAACAACGGAAATGTTTGGTAACCAAAGAAAATCAGGCAAAAATAGTCATAACTTGCCTTATTTAGCATTCATTAATTGTTGCGAATTAATGCTAAATAAGGCAAGTTCTGGCTATTTTTTTTTGTCTATCTAGCATTACTCATAAAAAAATGCACGCATATATAGGTTACTATTATTTCTTTTTTGCGTTTTCTGCAGTATACAAAATTTTGTTAAAAAACACAAAATTTATTAATATAGCACACAATTTTTAAGCATAACACAAAATTTTGACCATAACACATTTATCAATATAGTATACAAATTTTTGCACATAGCACAAAAATGTCAATATCTAAATCTATGGTTTCTCTTTGCCAAGAGTAAAGTGACTGAGTTTGAGTTAGGATTGTAAGAGAGAGGTCTCATTTTGAGAGAAAATGGCAAACACTAGAGAAAAGATGAAATTTGTTTTCAATGAATTTTTCTGAGTTGGAAAATGTATCTTTTCCGAAAGATTATTGTAAAAATGTGTACCGGTGTTTAAGCCGGCAATACCGGCTCTAGTCTGTCTAGTACCACGTATTTTGGAAAATAAGATTTTAAAAATTGATTTATTATTTCGAAAGGACAAAAATAATTTAGAATCGAAAGCCGGACGTTAATCTTAAAGGTTTTGACCCAAAGAAGGCCAAACGGACTAAAAACGCTAACGGGTTAGATCGGACCCATACCGAGCCCAATGCCCAACATATATATGCTCTGAGCATTTAGCTCATTCTTGCCCTAATATGATGAGAGGGGCGCTGAGAGAGAGAAGAGAGGAAGAAGAGAGTGCACTATTCACCTCCTTCTTCTTTTGGCTATAACTTGAGCTACGGAGCTCCGACTGACGAGCTGTTTGCGGCCACGCGAAGCTCTCAACGAGCTCTTCGTTTTTATCTAGGTTTTTCTGGTAAGATTTTGAAAATCAAGCTCCAGTTTCCAGTCCTAGGTTTCTGCATTTTTTGGTTAGAGTTTTTGAGTATATTTTGTGATTTTGCTTGTTTAGGTGATCTGTAGTAGCGGGTAATTGTCAGGCTTTGCCCTAATCACCATTGGATAAGGTAAGGAACCTCTATATCCTTACAGTTTGATGTAGTGTGAGCTTTAGTTGATAATGCATGGCTATGTTGTATGTATGAATGTTGTTTTTGGAGTTGGTGGTGGCTTTTAGTTTGGCTTTGGTGGTTTGGAGCTTGGTGGAAGTTTGTTGGAATCAAGTTTGGTGTTTAAGCATATTGGGAATCAGCCAAGGTATGGTTTCGGTTTCTTTTATGTAATATGTAATGTTTCGTGAACCTTAGGCTAGTTAACCTTAAGATAGGATTGGACGTTTGGGTGTATGTTTAATTGTATGTGATTTTGATGTTTGAAGATAAGTTGTATAGTGGTGACGATGAAATAGAGTTTTGGGATGTGAAATAAATGAATTTTGATGTTGATTGTTGGTATTTAATGACTTTGAAGGTTGATGATGAATGTTGTGATTTATTATTGTTGATGAAGGTTTGTTGATATGGTTGATGATTAATGATGAATATTGATGTTGTTGGTAATTGAAGGTGAGTGTTAAAATTGTTGATAAATGATGTGGATTATGAATTTTGGATGATGATAAATTGATCCTTGGTGTTGATAAGTATTGTTAGTGATTTGTTATATTGATGAATAATGAGGGTTATGAGAATTCATGGTAATAGGTTAATATCAAATGTTTGTGATGGTTTGGATTGAAGGATATTGATGATTATGATGTGTGATGGTATATGTTGATGATGATTTTAGATTTTGGATCTTGTGGTTGATGTGGATATTGGATGGTGGTTGAGGAAATTTGATGTGAACTTAGGTTGAATTTTAAAGTTGGATGAGGTGAGTATTAAATGGTTTAGATAATTGACTGGTTGATTTTTGAGAAATGAGTGGTAGGAGCCTTTGTGTTATTTTGGTATGGTTCGGTATGTTAGTAGTTTGGTTTTGAATTGAGAGATTTAGTGAATTTGAATTTTTAAGGTTTTTGGTAAAAATGAGTTTTGGGCTAACTTTGACAGATCATATGTTGAGCTACGATTTTTGAAATTGAATGATTTTTGTATCAAAATAAAGATAATTCAAAGAGCTTTAAAACGGTATCAATTTTGTAGAGAAAGATATGATCGTTGAAAGTTGGTGTTCGAAATTTGAATTTTGTGAATGCTACAGAATTTGTGATTTTTGGTTTTTGTGCGCATGCACAGCCTTGTGCGCACGTACACCCTGTGTATTTTTAAAGCTGTGTGCACGTACAGTCTTGTGCATATGGACACACGGGGATATGGCTGCTGTTAGGAGCGTGATGAGAGAACTTTTGCGTGGTCTAGAAATTTGCGGATAAATCCTCGTTGCAAGTATAGTTTCTAAACCTTCAAAAGTCCTTTCATACAAACATTTTGGTTGTCACAAGTAACAAACCCCTTAAAAATTGTTAACCGAGTATTCAAACCTCGGGTCATCTTCTCAAGGAACTGCGAGGAAGTATTTTCTTATTATTGGTTATGGAGGTTGTAATCGGGGTTTAGAAGGTGAGAAGCAAGTGATTTAAATGACAAATAATTTAAATGGCAATTAAAATAAATAAATACTGTAAAGCAAACTTCTGGCAAGGTAAGAGAAATTGGAAGTCCAACTTAGTTATCTCTCTCAACAATAATGAAAGTTGAATCTAAATTCCACTTAGTTAACCTTTACTAAAG
>NC_029785.2:51901319-51917061 GCF_000816755.2 Arachis ipaensis | reverse complement strand
TTTACTAAAGCAAAGGAAAGACTAATTACTAATTAGTTTGACCTTCGAATCCTAGTTAATTCCTAAGAAAAAGTTGGGATTATTGAAGTTCAGTTCAATTAGCAAGATAACGATTATCAATTATGCTGAGTTTAATAATGTTGAGTTACTGATTTCTTAACCAAGACCAAAAAGGAAAAAAGTAAAATTGTTGGAATAAAAATATCCTTAGATGGAAAGCAATGGTAACACAAATTAAGGAGAAAGCAATCAATAACTGAATTACCTCAAATATCATTCATTCAAATCATAACATGGAAAGGGTTCATAAGTCAAGTTGGCAACATTTATAGATATGAATAAAAGCATTAAAGTAAAAGTAGCATAGAAATATAAATTAAAGTAAATGCTAAACCTGGATCGAGAGTTACTCTTACAAACTAAGAGAAATCCTAAATCCTAATCCTAATCCTAAGAGAGAGAGAGAGGAGAGAACCTCTCTCAAACTAAATCTAAATCATGGAAAGTAGTAAAAATGCAAGCTCTCTCTTGAATGGATGCATTCCCCCACTTTATAGCCTCTAGTCTGTGTGTTCTGTACTTGGATCTGGGCCAAAAGGACTTCAAAAATCGCTGGGAGCGTATTCTGTAAATTCTCATACGTGGCCTCTGTCACGCGTCCACGTGGGTCACGCGGTCGCGTCATTCGGAGCATTTCCTTGCCACGCGGTCGCGTCAGTCATGCAGCCGCGTCGCTGCTTCTTCGCTCCTGGCACGTGATCGCGTCGTCCATGCGATCGCGTGGATACCAGTTTCTTCAAAACTCTGTTTCGCACTTTTTCTTCCATTTTTGTACGTTTTCTTTTCCATCCTTTAAGCCATTCTGCCTTAGAAAATCTGAAACTACTCAACACACTAATCACGGCATCGAATGGAAGTAAAGGTAATTAAAATAATTGATTTTAAAGCTTAGGAAACATGTTTTTCACATACATCACATAATAAGGAAGGGAAAGTAAAACCATGCAATTAATATGAAAAAGTGGGTAAAGAATTGAATAAATCACTCAAACTAAGCACAAAATAACTCATGAAATATGGGTTTATCAGAGCGCTAGCATGCTATATGCGCACATACAACCAATGAAGTTTTGCAAGCTGTGCGCACGCACATGTTGGAAGGTGCCCTCTGTTGAGGGCGTTCGCACGCATTGTGCGAATGAGAAGAGTTGAAAATTTTTTCTCCTATGTGTACGCACACTTCATGAAAATTCCTATGGGCGTGAATACGTACAACCTTATGCATACGCACACTGCCCTGTTTTTTCAACGAAAATCTTGTTTTTAACTGTTTTACCTTCCCGGCAAGCTTGCAAACTTCCGTAGCACTTACTTAAAACCTTTTTACCAGTTTTAGGCTTTGAATCAAGGGAGAAAATAAATGAATAACAAGGGGCATTCTGGTTATGTGTCTATAAGACAGAGACTTAGGTTTCTGAAGTTGTGGGTGAACTAGCAAAGTGTTTTATTGGTAATGGCTTGAGAACTTGTGAATGAATGGTAAGTTGTGGAAATGAAAACTGATGATGGTTATTATGAGCTTGATGGATATTGAAGGAGAGTGTGCCAGGCACTATATCCTTGGAATGTTGGGAATTAATAATTGAAAGTGGATTGAGATGAGAAATGGTGATGACTGCTAATGATTTGAGGTTGATGGACTTGTTGGATGTGGAAAGTGTGACAAGCACTAAATCCTTGGAATGATAGTGTGCCAGACACTATATCCTTAGAATGATTTATGATGAAATAGATGTTGTTGTTGTTCTCCTTTTCTGCCGCAAGAGTGTGCCAGGCACTATATCCTCGGAATGAGCATGCAAGTGTGCCAGGCACTATATCCTCGGAACGATAGTGTGCCAGTCACTATATCCTCATAACAAAAGTGTGCCAGGCATTATATCATCGGACGTGGCAGAAAGACGACATCCGAAAGGATGTGTCGGCTGGCATTTATAGACCGACAAGTGATATCACGAGCCTATAAGACAGTCATTCATCATGTGCATCTTCTATGTGTTTTGTTTGCTTTTCCTAATTGCATCTCTTGCCTAAATGAATAATATGCTTATTTGCTAGTTGTTTTACTTGCTGTACATGTATATTACTTGTGTTTTACTTACTTGTATTATCTGTGATTGTCTGGTGTTGAGGAGGTTAGGTAGGTGGTGGTGATGGAATCGCACGGAGGTTAGGTTGGCGAAGGCTGTGGGATACAGTGGTGTGATTAGTATTAGTTAGAATCCTCCTAAGTTTAGATAACCCTGTTTATGGTTTAAGTTTTTTATTTATTTTATTCTAAGCTTGAATATTTGTATTCGATGAGAAGTTCTAGGATTGCCTTGGCATCCCGGAGCCTTACATCTTACATTTTGGGTATTGTTACCATACTAAGAACCTCCGGTTCTCATACCATATGTTGTTGTTGATTTTCAGATGCAGATCGTAATTCACCTCGGTGAAATTGCGGACATGATGACTGAGCGAAGTATGATTTCTTCCTGGTTTATTTCTGTTTTATTCTGTTGTAGTAGTTTCTCTCACCCTTTCTGTTTTAGACTTTATGGCTTTAGAGGCTTACTTGAGAGATAAGTTGTATAAACTGTTTTAACTGCAAAACTTTGTATTTTTTTTGTTTGTAACTAGTCGGTCTAAACTCCGCGGGCTACCACTAGAGTTATTTTGTTTATCATACTTTTGTATATCCATCTTGACTATTATTATATTAATTCTCATGTTGTATTTTGTGCCTTTACGCTTTTAGTTATCGTATGTGGACGCCTCGCGCTTGTAAATCCGCTTTATGCAATTTTGAAATTTATTCCTTCATCGGGCTCTTAATATTATTATCTCCTTCTATATTTATTGATGTATGAGCTTTAGAACTGTCGTGAAGTTTTGTTATCATTCGCTTTACGGCTAGAGGTAGGGTTTAGGGAGCGGTTCGTCCTCGTGAGCCTGAGGGATGGACCGATTGTGCTTCGTTGCACACTCTGGGTTGTTTTTCTTTCATGTTATTTAGGTTATCTGCTTGATATGCATAGCATGCTTGCTTGTGAGTGCCTTTAGGGGTAATTGAAGAACAGAGCTCGGCATATTGAGACTGATCACCTCGATATCGATTGTTTAGTGTGGGAAGACAACCCGAATGGCAACTCACGGACGAGGTCGATCACGTTCACGGAGAGATAGTGAGGATGACTAGCCTAGTCAATCTGTTTCGAGGTCAACATGTTCAAGAGGACCAGTTCGTGGAGTTTGTGGTATATCGGTTGATGGGTGCGGCTTAGCACTAGTGGCAACGGAAGTAACATGGATGCTTTTGTGGTTTTTAACTATGATTTTCAGTTTCTAATTGGTATGGTCTTGAATCATGTTGAAAAAGTTTTTGAGGTTTAAAATGATTTTCAAATTTGGTTTGGAGCATTGGTTTAAATAATTTGGTTTTGAAACTAGGTCAGAACTCTTTGGTTAAATGATATGATTTAAAAGGGAAAGTTAGTTCTATGATTTTTTTAACTTGTGAATTTGGTTCGTAATTTAACTTATCAAAAGGGATTCAAATTGAAAGTTTCTGATTTAAGGATTTTAATGAATTTAGAAAAATCATGCTTTAAAGTGATTGATTTACAAATAAATAAATTTTGACTCTTTTGAGAAATTTTTAACAATGAACTTATTTAGATTGAATATGTTTTAAAGGTTTTGAAAACTATTACAAAATCAGTATTTGGTTTAAAGGAAAAATTTCAGATTCTTAACAACGGTAATCAGAGTGACGCAGCGGAAGACGAGAGGGAACATCGACATGGTAAGATGAAGGGGGATATATCATGTGGTTCGAATTTTCAAGGGCGAAAATTTTATTAGAAGGGGAGAATATAAGAACCGGCTTAACCACTTTAATAAAATATTAATTTTTAAGTGCCCGGAGTAGATTCAAAATTTAAAAGTTTTAATTTGAAAATATAAAGATGAAATTTGATTTCAATAAATTTTTCTGAGTTGGAAAATGTATCTTTTGCGAAAGGTTTTTGTAAAAAAGTGTACCGATGCTTAAGCTGATACTACCGACTGTTGTCTGTCAAGTACTGCGTATTTTGGAAAATAATATTTTGAAAAAATTGATTTATTATTTCGAAAGGAAAAAATAATTTAGAATAAAAAATCGGGCTTTAATCTTAAAGGTTTTGGCCCAAAGTGGGCCAAACGGGCTAAAAATGCTAACGAGTTGGACCGGGCCCAATGCCCAACATATATATGCTCTATTAATGAGCATTCAGCTCATTCTTGCCCTATCATGATGAGAGGGGCGCTGAAAGAGAGAAGAGAGGAAGAAGAGAGTGCACTATTCACCTCCTTCTTCTTTTGGCTATAACTTGAGCTACGGAGCTCCGACTGACGAGCTGTTTGCGGCCACGCGAAGCTCTCAACGAGCTCTTCGTTTTTATCTAGGTTTTTCTGGTAAGATTTTGAAAATCAAGCTCCAGTTTCCAGTCCCAGGTTTCTGCATTTTTTTGGTTAGAGTTTTTGAGTATATTTTGTGATTTTGCTTGTTTAGGTGATCTGTAGTAGCGGGTAATTGTCAGGCTTTGCCCTAATCACCATTGGATAAGGTAAGGAACCTCTATATCCTTACAGTTTGATGTAGTGTGAGCTTTAGTTGATAATGCATGGCTATGTTGTATGTATGAATGTTGTTTTTGGAGTTGGTGGTGGCTTTTAGTTTGGCTTTGGTGGTTTGGAGCTTGGTGGAAGCTTGTTGGAATCAAGTTTGGTGTTTAAGCATATTGGGAATCAGCCAAGGTATGGTTTCGGTTTCTTTTATGTAATATGTAATGTTTCGTGAACCTTAGGCTAGTTAACCTTAAGATAGGATTGGACGTTTGGGTGTATGTTTAATTGTATGTGATTTTGATGTTTGAAGATAAGTTGTATAGTGGTGATGATGAAATAGAGTTTTGGGATGTGAAATAAATGAATTTTGATGTTGATTGTTGGTATTTAATGACTTTGAAGGTTGATGATGAATGTTGTGATTTATTATTGTTGATGAAGGTTTGTTGATATGGTTGATGATTAATGATGAATATTGATGTTGTTGGTAATTGAAGGTGAGTGTTGAGATTTTGATAAATGATGTGGATTATGAATTTTGGATGATGATAAATTGATGCTTGATGTTGATAAGTATTGTTGGTGATTTGTTATATTGATGAATATTGAGGATTATGAGAATTCATGGTAATAAGTTAATGTCAAATATTTGTGATGGTTTGAATTGAAGGATATTAATGATTATGATGTGTGATGATATATGTTGATGATGATTTTGGATTTTGGATCTTGTGGTTGATGTGGATATTAGATGGTGGTTGAGGAAATTTGATGTGAACTTAGGTTGAATTTTAAAGTTGGATGAGGTGAGTATTAAATGGTTTAGATGATTGAATGGTTGATTTTTGAGAAATGAATGGTAGGAACCTTTGTGTTGTTTTGGTATGGTTTGGAATTTGAGTAGTTTGGTTTGGAATTGAGAGATTTAGTGAATTTGAGTTTTTAATGTTTTTGGTAAAAATGAGTTTTGAGCTAACTTTAACGGATCATATCTTGAGCTACGATTTTTGAAATTGAATGATTTTTATATCAAAACAAAGATAATTCAAAGAGCTTTAAAACGATATCAATTTTGTAGAAATATGAATTTTGTAGAGAAAGATATGATCGTTGAAAGTTGGTGTTCGAAATTTGAATTTTGTGAATGCTACAGAATTTGTGATTTTTGGTTTTTGTGCGCACGCACAGCCTTGTGCGCACGTACACCCTGTGTATTTTTAAAGCTGTGTGCACGCACACTCTTGTGCGTAGGCACACACAGGGATATGGCTGCTGTTAGGAGTGCTAGCATACTCTGTGCGCGCATACAACCAATGAAGTTTTGCAAGCTGTGCGCACGCACACGTTGGAAGGTGCCCTCTGTTGAGGGCGTTCGCACACATTGTGCGAATAAGCAGAGTTTGAAATTTTTACTCCTATGCGTATGCACACTTCTTGAAAATTCCTATGGGCGTGAATACGCACAACCTTATTCATACGCACACTGCCCTGTTTTTCAACGAAAATCTTGTTTTTAACTGTTTTACCTTCCCGGCAAGCTTGCAAACTTCCATAGCACTTACTTAAAACCTTTTTTTACCAGTTTTAGGCTTTGAATCAAGGGAGAAAATAAGTGAATAACAAGGGGCATTTTGGTTATGTGTTTACAAGACGGAGACTTAGGTTTCTGAAGTTGTGGGTGAACTAGCAAAGTGTTTTATTGGTAATAGCTTGAGAACTTGTGAATGAATGGTAAGTTGTGGAATTGAGAACTGATGATGGTTATTATGAGCTTGATAGATATTGAAGGAGAGTGTGCTCGGAACTATATCCTTGGTATGTTGGGAATTGATAATTGAAAGTGGATTGAGATGAGAAATTGTGATGACTGCTAATGATTTGAGGTTGATGGACATGTTGGATGTGGAAAGTGTGACAGGCACTAAATTCTTGGAATGATAGTGTGACAGGCACTATATCCTTGGAATGATTTATGATGAAATAGATATTGTTGTTGTTTTCCTTCTCTACCGCAAGAGTGTGCCAGGCACTATATCCTCGGAATGAGAATGCATGTGTGCCAGGCGCTATATCCTCGGAACGATAGTGTGCCAATCACTATATCCTCAGAACAAAAGTGTGCCAGGCGTTATATCCTCGGACGTGGCAGAAAGGCGACATCCGAAAGGATGTGTCGGCTGGCATTTATAGACCGACAAGTGATATCACGAGTCAATAGGACAGTCATTCATCATGTGCATCTTCTATGTGTTTTGTTTGCTTTTCCTAATTGCATCTCTTGCCTAAATGAATAATATGCTCATTTTCTAGTTTTTTTACTTGCTGTACATGTATATTACTTGTGTCTTACTTGCTTGTATTATCTGTGATTGTCTGGTGCTGAGGAGGTTAGGTAGGGGGTGGTGATGGGATCGCACGGAGGTTAGGTTGGTGAAGGCTGTGGGATATAGTGGTGTGATTTTTTTTGGTGACTATATATTAGTTAGAGTCCCCCTAAGTTTAGATAACCCTGTTTATGGTTTAAGTTCTTTATTTATTTTATTCTAAGCTTGAATATCTGTATTCGATGTGAAGTTATAGGATTGCCTTCGGCGTCCCGGAGCCTTACATCTTACATTCTGGGCACTGTTACCATACTAAGAACCTCCGTTTCTCATACCATATGTTGTTGTTGATTTTCAGATGCAGATCGTAATTCAGCTCGGTGAAATTGCAGACCTGATGACAGAGTAAAATATGATTTCTTCCTTGTTTATTTCTGTTTTATTCTGTTGTAGTAGTCTCTCTCACCCTTTCTGTTTTAGACTTTATGGCCTTAGAGGCTTACTTGAGAGATAAGTTGTATAAGCTGTTTTAACTGCAAAACTCTGTATTTTTTTTGTTTGTAACTAGTCGGTCTAAACTCCGTGGGCTACCACTAGAGTTCTTTTGTTTATCATACTTTTGTATATCCATCTTGACTATTATTATATTAATTCTCATGTTGTATCATGTGCCTTTACGCTTTTAGTTATCGTATGTGGACGCCTCGCGCTTGTAAATCCGCTTTATGCGATTTTGAACTTTATTCCTTCATCGGACTCTTAGTATTATTATCTCCTTCTATATTTATTGATGTATGAGCTTTAGAACTGTCGTGACGTCTTGTTATCATTCACTTTATGACTAAAGGTAAGGTTTAGGGCAACGGGGTGTTACACGCTGCAAGTATAGTTTCAAACCAACAATTGACCCAAATCAAAGTTTAATTTATTTTTCACAAATGCAAACTAATAAAAATATCGAGAGTATTAGATCTCAGATTGTCTCTCAAAGAAACTGCATTTAGGTGTACATATTATCGGTTATGAGTATAAGGGTGGTTTGTAGATAAACAGGCAGTAAATTATATAACAAAAAAGTAAAGCCAAAAACTGAAGAAATATAAAGGATAAAAGACACTCCTGGAAAAGATTGAGAATCAAAACTTCCTAATCATGTCATTGACCACAAACATGACAATTGCCTAGATTTAATCCCATTTTGTCATCTCCAACATTGGGAGAAAATGAAATAGGCTTAGTCAGTCTTAATCCATAGGTCTTACTCGTCAATGAAAACAAGAACAACTAACAACCCTAAATTACCAATCAATATTGGACATCAATGGCTCTTGTGTCACTAACCCTGATATGACAATTATAAAAGCAAACCCAATTAGTTAACCTCGAATGATGAGATAAGTCAACTAGATTTAATCAATCTCAATCCATAGGTCTTACTTGTTAATGGAAACGAGACTAATTAAAATCTCCAAATTGTCCATTAGTTCGGATATTAGTGACTTAAGATCACCTCAAGTACTCAATTCCAAGCCAAGAGTGCAAAAATCTACCCTAAAACTAAGAGAAGTATTTTCACAAACACTCTTGGAAGGCATAAAAGTAAAGCATGGTAGAATTGCAATTGTAACGACCCATATTTTTGAAAATATAAATATAAATAAGTTATTATTTTATAAATTGGAGTTCCTTTATAATTTATTTTATAAATTGGAGTTCCTTATTTTTAGATATTATTTTATTATAATTAATTAAATTAATTTTATAACTATTTGAATTCAATCAAATTAATATTCTTGTATTTATTTTTGTTATGATGAAATATTTTACATAATTAAAACTACAATTCTAGTAATTTATAAGTAATGAAAGTTATATGTATATTATAATTTAAGTAATTGATATTTTTAATTTAAAAATAGAGTTTAGTTAATAATATTATTATCGAGCTCAATATCCGCCGATATGAATAAATATCGGTACTTTTCAGTGAACTTAGCTTTGCTAATGCTTCATCGTATATCTTTTATCGTTATGTTGCTAATATCATTTATATTAGTAACTCATATATATTTAACCCTATATATATATTATTACTTGTGTTTTAATATATTCAATTTTCCTAAATATCCATTTGAGATATTTATAACTTGAACCACTAACTCACCAGCTTCAGAACTTGACACCTAGCCTATGATCACTAACAATGATAATCATAATCCTTGCTTCCATTTTTTTCCCTTGGCTAAATTCCATAAGGAAAGAATGCCAAATGTGGCTTAGCTTGTATGCACGCACACGCGCACGCGCATGCACACGCATATATATGACACATATTAACATGACACATATTCTTAATAAAATTAATCACCATCATTATCTTTGCTTCATTTAGTTTCTTTCATCACCGAACCAAAATCAAGGAAATAAAGGAAAGGGAAGTGACCGAGCAAGGGAGAGAAATCGTGATTCCCTTTAATCTTCCGACATTGATTTCTTGTATGCGATCCATAACTCCAATAAAAAATCTAATCCGATTAAAGTGTTTGAATCTTCCTCCTCTACATGTTGGTATCACTTTTGTTCGGTAGAAGTTGACGGGGACATAGCTCCCTTTCTCCTTAAAGTTTGGCTTTCTGGTGTTACTGGTGGAGGAATCGATTTCTGACGTTTTCTTCTTCGGTAGCTCGGTCAAAAAGTTTCTCCAGAACTTTGAGTATTTTAATTTCAAACGGAGGTAGGGTTTCGGTAAATTCTCACCGATTAAATTCGTTTTGGATAAGTAAATGGTTGTTGTGATTGATTACTGATGGAGTTTGGTTGACTTTATATTGGATTTTGTTGATATATTGTTATATGTGAATAAGCTTGTGATTTGGTCATGTTTCTGCTAGCCAAACCATGATAATGAGGTTGATTTGGGACTATCATTGTGTTAGTTTTTGAATAAAATGGGTGAGGTTTAATGGCCGAGGGATTAAATTAAAAGCTGTGAAAAATCAGCAACCGAAAAGCTCGAGAAATGGATTTAAAATTAAGTATATATTTTGAATAACTAAATTACTAAAAGTGTAAGCAGAAAACTGTCCTAAAAGCTTTAGAAAGACAAATCTAAATTAAGAATCTTTGATTCTCTTTCCATTAGACACTTAGGGAAAGGCAATAGAATAATACGAAGATAATTTATATTGTGGAATGATAAAAAAGAAAGAACGAAAAAAAGGAGATAAGCAGAGATATTGCTTGGCACTGAGAACGAGCTGAGATGATTGTTTACCTGCTAAAAACGAGCAGAGATATGGTGGTGAGTCTACCGAAATTTACTTTCCAGAGATACATCGGCCAATCCAAGGGATGGTTGTACCTGTAAGACAGAGGTTGCTCACAGAGGTTATCAATATATCCAACGGCTAGAAAGAGCCTCACCTGTAAGATCGAGGTTGCTTATAGAGGTTATGTTTGCATACATCGGCTCAAGAGAGTCACACCTGTAAGACAAAGGTTGCTGAGTTAAATCGGAATATAATTCAATAAAAACAGAGAATAAAAGAATAAAAAGAATAAAAAAACTAAAGAACCTCTGCCACATAAGAGCAGAGAACATAAGAGAAAGGAATATATTAATTAAAGGAATCTCCGCCACAGGAGAGCAGAGAACAAGGATTAAAAGAATTTATCAAATCTTTGTCACAGGAGAGCAAAGCACATAAAAGAAAAGAATGTATTAACTGAAAGGATCTCTGCCATAGCAGAGCAAATGGCAAAGATAAAGAAAAAGTTTTAAAAGACTGTCTGCCACAAGAGAGTAGATGCGACCTTGTTTGGGCCTTAGTGCCAAATGTATAGTGGGGACGCCCACACACTGAGAACTATTTTTCAGATGTAAGCATATTGAAATACATTTAAAAGTCACACTGTATGCGTCTTGGCCATAAGACTTATATGTACACTGTATACATCTGGAAAGCCATATCTGGGACTTGTGCCTGGGTAATGTCGGGAGCGGGTAGGCAACCGACACATGAGCTCATGGCCTACGTAGGAATAGACATGCATCATGCTTGTTTGCGCATATCTCTCTGGTATGTAACTCTATGATTGTGTGTGTGTGCTGCATGACTGATTGACTTATGTGTTCTTTTATTATTTATGCATGTATGTGTTCTGCTGTTAGTTGCGTTTGGCTAATAATAGCAAAATGAACTTAACTTCTAACCCAGACCCTTCTAAGAACTCCCCAGTTCTTACCCCCTATTTCCACGCCTTTCAGCTACAGTTGCGAAGGTTTAGTACAACTACAGGAGCATAGAAGATTATGTTTACGAGTTGAGTTGTTAGATTTTATTTTTCCCTCGTCTTTCATTATTTTGGATTTTAGAGGGGTAGGACTTGTACTTGAGGATCTTTGAATAATTCTATGTATATAATGCTACGTGGATATATATATATATATATATATTTGTGATTAAATGGTTTAACGTACAAACTCTCCGTTTTCTTGGCTAAAATTTCGGTTCGTATTCATGAAGCATCAATATTAAATAAAGATAGTATAAAATAAAAAGGTTTAAAGGTAAGTAATACATGGGCTTTTAGTACGATCATGAGGTGCTAAAAGTTAGGGTGTTACAGCAATAGTAATAAATTTCGATGCTACCAAATGCAAGATGACAATAACAACAATTAAAAGAAGCAACAATAATCACGAAAACATAAATTGCATTAAAGAGAATCAAAATTGACAAGAGAGTTCATGAACGTAAGAGCATAAAATAGAAGAAATTAACAAGTAAAACTAAGAGAACAAATATGCAATAATAAGAAATTATGAAGAAAACCAAATTAAAACAATAATTGAAACTCAAATCTATGGAGAGGACTAAATCTAAGATCCTAATTCTAGAGAGAAGAGAAAGCTTTCCTATCTAGAAATCTAACCTAAAACATGACAAAAACCTATCCTAATTGCTCTCTCCTTTTCATCCTTCTTGAATTTGGCTTCAAATACTTCAGAAATGAGTTAGATTGAGCTTGGAAAGGCCTGAAATTGTGACCGACGTGTTCACTTAAGTGAAATCACGTGTTGGAAGTCGTGCGTACGCATGAGGCATGCATACGCATGGTTGCGCGAATTCCCTAAAATGTGCGTACGCATGGCCATAAAATGCTCTAAACTTTATTTCTTCATGAATTGTCCACTTTTGCATGCTTTTTCCCCACTTCCTCAATCCATCCTTGCTTTCTAAGTCTGAAATCACTCAAAAAACACATCAAGGCATCGAATGGGATTAAAGTGAATCAAAGTTAGCAATTTAAGGGCCTAAAAAGCATATTTTTACTCTTAAGCACAATTTAGGAGAAATTCACAAAACCATGCTATTTCAATGAATAAATGTGGGATAAGATGATAATATCCACTCGATTCAATACAAAATAAACCATTAAATTGTGGTTTATCATATTTCTGCTGGCATTTATTTGAAAGTGGGTGTTATTGCTCATCTAATTCTTTCAAGTAGGAAATTTTGTGTTTTATTCCTATCATTTGGTATTAGAGCTCAACTTTGGGCATTTGGTTATAACTTGCTTGAAAGATGGAGGTAAAATAATTCTACTAGGATGATAAGTTTGAATGGAACTAATTACCATCTATGGAAGGACAAAATGAAAGATTTGTTGTTTGTCAAAAATCTACATTTACTCATGTTTGCTACATAGAAACCAGAGTCTAAAATAGATGAAGAATAGGAGTTTGAATATCAACAAGTTTGTGGCTTTATTAGGCAATGGGTGGATGATAATTTTTACAATCATATTGCTAAAGAGACTCATGCTAGGATTTTGTGGAATCAAATTAAATCCTTATATGCTTCCAAGTCTGATAGTAATAAATTGTACTTATTGAATATGTTGATAAATTTGAGATACAAGGAGGGGTCATAAGTATCAAACTACTTGCATAAATTTCAAGGAGTTCTTGATTAGTTGTCAAGCATGGGAATCAAGTTTAAAGATGAGGTTCAAAGATTGTAGTTGCTAAATACTCTTCCAGATTCTTAGGAGACATTTCATATATTTCTTACTAATTCTTCTCTGAATGGTAAAGTGACCATACAACTTGTTAAAGGTGGAATTTTAAATGAACAGAAGAGAAGAAAGACGTAGAGTTCTTCATCATAGTCTAAAATGTTAGTCATTAAAATTAGGAGGAAAAATCAGAGTAGAGATCAAAAGGGTAGAGGTAAAAGTAGGAGTACATCCAAGTCAATATACAAAAATGTTGAGTGTCATTACTGTCATAAAATGGGTGACGTCCAAAAATATTTCTTTCTTTGGAAAAAGAAAAGGAAGTTGATGGTAATGATCGTGTATCTGCTATTTCAGATGATCTTCTTATTGTTGACATTGTTGATTATGAATGCAAGATCAATCTTGTTTCTGATGATGAGTTCAATTGGGTAATTGATAGTGGTGCCTTAATACATGTGACACTGAAGAAGGAGTTCTTGACTTCTTATACTCCAGAAAATTTTGGACTACTTAAGATGGATAATGATGGCTTTGCAAAGGTGATTAGTATAAGAGAGGTTTGTCTTGAGACTAATATGGTAATGAAGGTGCTACTCAAAGATGTTAAACACACTCCAGATGTTCGATTGAATTTGGTTTCAGTTAAAAGGCTAATGAAGACTTTGTAAATATTTCAGCTTTGGACAATGAAAGCTTACTAAAGGAAACTTGGTGGTGGCTCGAGAGAAATGTACTTTGTAACGACCCAAGTTTTAGTATGTCTAGATCATACCGAAAACTGAAAGGTACTAACTTGTCTTCCTAATTATTATCTATTATTTATTATATGAGCCTGATTCGTTGTTAAAAGCATAGTTACTTTGCAGGGTACTTTTCTTTTGAAAATGTTTTGGATTAATACGGGAATCTTTCACAATCAATTTGTAAGTAATAGCAGGTAACACAGTTATAAACAACCACACTTATAAACTTCTCACACAATTAACAATATTTAATTATCCAGCCTTTATTGGAGTATAGATCTTAGTTAGAACACCCCTAGATATAGCTAGATAATAACTATATACATATATATACATACAACATCCCAGGCCCAGACCTGTTTAAGAAGTCTCTAAGCTGGCGCCCAGGCTAGCTTAGACTCTATACTCACCTAATCCATCTAAACTACAAAGCGAGGGAAAGTATGTTCTAGGTCTTCAAAACTCAAGACAGGTCAAATGTCACCAAAAGGTGGAACATCTTCCACTACTCCTCTGCACAATCATACGTCGTCTTAGAGCATCTCACTGGTACTTTATTGAGTGGCCACATAACAGCAACATCGTACGGAGGACCCAGGCTAAAGTTCGCAAATAAACGAGGGGTAGATGTTGACTGGTCTCAATGGTATATACATATAACCTAATAACGGAGTTCACCCTAGACTCAAAAGACTACCTAGAGCAGAATCCTCTTTACGGAATGATCATCAGCAGACTACGGAAGGGAACTCCTACTTCCATCTAAGGAGGGAGAGAAGGGGTAAGAACTGGAAGTTCTTAGTAGAGTCGGGCTAATTAGTCATGTTAATTGGCTCCATCGTGCTTTTCAGACAACAATATACTTTACATAAGATAGAGGAAAGCAAAGAAACAGATAAATAGAGAAGTAGAGAAAACAAAATCAGAGTTCAAACAGAGAAATACAAGAATAAAGCACAACACAGAGAATATGCAACAAATAATAAAAACAATAATGATGCATGTCTAGTCCTAGTGCAGGTAATGAGCTCATCTGTCGGTTTCAACCTGCTCTCGATGCAACCCAGCATTGTTAGTCGGATATGGCTTTATCTCTGTAGGTGGACTTCGGCCTACAGAAATGGCACCCGTGTAAGTGAAATTTGGCTTATAGGAATAGGCTAAACATAACACAACAACTCTCTGTAGGTGAACTTTGGCCTACAGAAATGGCACCCCTGTAAGTGAACTTCATCTTACAGGAATCGCAACTCTCTGTAGGTGACCTTTGGCCTATAGTAATAGTGCATCTGTAAGGGAAACTTTGGCTTACAGGAATAACAACTCTCTATAGGTAAAATTCGGCCTACAGGAACAACACCCTGAGATAAACAATTGATATTCACTGTAGGTGAACTTTGGCCTATAAGAATAACAACTCTCTATAGGTGAACTTTGACCTACAAGACCTCTAAAGCTAATGGAAAAGCAGCAGATAAACATACAATGGAATATCATGCTACAAGGCTTAACTCTTTATTTTCATCCTCTTTTCCTCTATTCTCTTTGTCTTTTGATTCTACACTTGTTATCTTCTTAACATTTGTACATATACAGCTTATGTCAATTTCGATATGAATAGTCAGCCTGCGCTAAGCATAGGTTTATTAAGTCTATGCTGAAGCAGTATGACATTTTATATAATACCTAACCCTAGGCGCAATTCCAATACGAACTATGTTGCTCCTAGATCGTTTCACTAGTAACCATTTATCTCTGTCATTAAAGATTTACTGACTTTTTCTGCGATTTCTATCTTTTATTCAACTTTTTATCTTTCTTTTATCATTACCTCACTAATATGTTATTACCATTCCCTAAGTACTTTATGAAGGTAATTAAGGGAATCTAAGCTTAAAGTTGTCTACCTAAGACTTTTACGAAAAATTGCCTTTTCGCCATTATTTTATTTTTTAATAAAATAGTGTTAACTATTAAATAATATTATTTAAT
>NC_029785.2:51888549-51901291 GCF_000816755.2 Arachis ipaensis | reverse complement strand
TTACTATTATGTATTATTTTATTATTGATTTTTGAAATTTATCCTTTCTTACCTTAAAAATTATATAAATTTATTTTTTACCTCCCGTAACTTTTAATAGTTTTACTTTAACCCCTTAAACTTTTAATATTTACGATTTTACCCCATAAACACCAAAATAATTACAACCTTGCCCTTTTTAAGATCTAAATGGTATTCTTTATTGTTCTTCATCAAACTCAAAGTGTTCTTTATATTCTTCGTAAATTTTTCAGATTCTTTCTTTGTTCTTACTCGTTTTTCAATCTTTTCGATAACCGATTTTTATCAAAACTCATAATAAATTTGCAGCTACTAAAACCTTTTAATTTCCACTTGATTACAACACAATTTCAACCCCAATTTGAGGGTTAGAGTTCGAAATTCCAGCAGCCCTCAAGAACAAAATTCATAGCTTGAATATCATCAAATTTCATCAAATTTTCACCAAAACTTCAACAAGATTTATTCATATAAACAATCAATTTCAAGCATAACTAACCATATCATGATCACACAATTCAAACAAAATTAATCAAGATTAATCTTACCAAACCCCACCTTGATTTGCTGCTCCTAATTCGGTTGCTTCCTAAGGTGTTCTTTAAGCACTTTTCCTCCTAAACACATCAAGAAAACTCATGTTTAAGCACTTTTCTTTCTCTCTTATTTTTGGCCATTCAAGCTGAAAATGAGCAGCTTGGCGTGTCTTGAGGATGAAGGAAAAACATGCTTGATGATGATTGGCTAGTTAAGGAGGTGGTTAAAAAATATCCCAGGTGTATAATTACTAAAATTTGATGTATTAGAGCACACACTTAACAACAAATCTAGAGATTCTTTTATGAGCTACTAGCATAAATGACACTAGTAACATGTTTAATATGAGAATAGAACATATATGATGAGGCATTAGAACCGCTAAAGTCATCAGAGAGTGCTGGTGTTAATTTGCTCCAATAGACTGTGAACCCAGTTAAACCGATCTCCTATTTTTCACTAAAACATATCAAATAATATTATAATATTATTCAAGAATCTCTAATATTAATATAATAATAATAATAATATAATATTACTATTTCTCTTCTCGAATGAATCGAGTCTGGCTCGTCAAACATGTGCGCGAAATTTAGAACTCCGCACAACTTTACCAGCAAGTGCACCGGGTCGTCCAAGTAATACCTCAGGTGTGTGAGGATTGATCGCACGAGGATTGTTGGATTGAGCAAGCAGTGGTTATCCTGCAGATCTTTGTCACGCAAATACAAAATTGATTGGTTGTTGTTGAATGCGCATAAAGTAAATAAGAAAGCAATAAGGGAATAACGGAGAAACAATAGTGAGAAATTAGTTAAGGCTTTGGAGATGCCTTATCTTTCTGGATTAACTTTTCTTACTGTCTATTCCAATAATGAATGATTCATTCCATAGCAAACTATAAGTGATTAACGCCATGCCAATGGTCATTAATCTCCTCTGATCCACATCAAATGCCACACCAATGGTTATTTAATCTGAACGAGGGTGAAGCTCTAGCAATTCAATCTCTAGTGATCCTACTCAAAATGTCACAGATAAGGTCAGATCTTTCGGATCGGAGAATGAAGCTTTATGATTCTAGTTTATACCACAAAGGCCCTAATCACACCCAGATTCTGGCTGAACAGATGTTCCCATGTCCCCAATGGGATTGCGGATTAGCCGTCTAGGAGGTGTATTCTCAAGCTTGTAGTTCAATACTATCCCGCCAAGGACTCACAAGAACTCATGTAGAACAAGGGGTCATATGCCAGTTCTACCCCAGATTGATAAAGATTGAAGAACGAAAATACATCTTACAATGGAATCAAACATAGATTGAAATAGAAATAGCAATATTATTAATCCATGAGAATCAGCAGAGCTCCTAACCTTAACCTAGGAGGTTTAGTTGCTCATACTTTACAGAAAATAAAGAAGAAGCTCTAAATGTCAAGTGTTTCTCCCCTCCTCAGAGGAATAGTCTTCCGGAAGAAGGAAGTCCCTTATTTATAATAAAAACTCTAAAACTAAACCTAAAAGATATTGTTTTTAATTAAAAATTACAAAATAGGAAAATAAAATAAGCTAAGAAGTGCTAAAATCCACTTTAGGGCCCACTTGGGGAGTGTTTGGGCTGATGCCTGGCATTTAAATCAAGTTTCGAGCGTTTCCTGCTCCCCTTGGGGCGTTCAACTTGGGAGGTTGGTCCTGTTTGGGCGTTGAATGCTAGAAAGGGGGTAACTTGGGCGTTCAACGCCAGTTTTAGGCAGTCATTTCCAAAGAAAAGTATAAACTATTATATATTATTGGAAAGCCCTAGAAGTTAGTTTTCCAACGCCGTTAAGAGAGCATCAATTGAATCTCTGTAGCTCAAGATATTCTCGTTGGAATGTACGGAGGTCAGGATTTGACAGCATCTGCAGTCCTTTCTTTGCCTCTGAATTAGACTTTTCCAAAACTTGCCAGATTCACCTAAAAATCACCTAAAATCATAGAAAAAACTACAAAGACTCAAAGTAGCATCCAAAAAGTGACTTTTGCATTAAAACTTATCAAAACATAATGAAACTTAATGAAATCTACTAAAAACACTAAGAAAACAATGTCAAAAAGCGTATAAAATATGCACTCATTAGAACACCAAACATAAAATATTGCTTGTCCTCAAGCAACCAAAAACAAAGTAGGACTAAAGAGAGAAGAGAAAAATACAATAAGTATCAGAATTGTCAATGAAGCTCAGTTCCAATTAGATGAGTGGGACTATTTGCTCTTTACTTCTAAACAGTTTTGGCATCTCACTTTCCTTTGAAGCTTAGAAATATTGGCATCCTTTGGAACTAGAATCCTGATGATATTATTGATTCTCTTCTTTTAGCTTTTCTTTATTATTGAACACAGCTTCTTTTGGTGCTTTGCACCTTTTGAGCCTAGCCGTGACTCTAAGCGTTTTGTTTTCCCGTATTACCACCGGATACATAAATGCCACAGGCACTGAACTGGGGGAACCCTTTGGATTTGACTTCAGCTTTGCTTAAAGTCCTAGACAGTGGTGCCCAGAGTTCTTAAGTGTACTCTTTTTTTTTCTTTGGATCGCGACTTTAACTATTCAGTCTCAAGCTTTTTACTTGACACCTTCATACCACAAGCATTTAGTTAAGGATAGCAGCTCATTTGAACTTTTTAGGCTAATTTTTCGACCCTCCTAACCATTGAGACTCAAAGCCTTGGACCCTTGGTCTTGCCTTTTTTTTTTTTGAGCTTTTGTCTTTTTATTTTTCTTTTTATTTTTGCTGCTTTTTCTTGCATCAAGAATCAATATTTTTTATTTTTCAGTAAGTCAATAATACTTCTCTAAATCCATTGTTCTTTCAAGAGTCAACATGCTTAGCTTCAATATCAAATATGCACAGTTAATTCATACATTCAGAAAATAATGCCAGGGCTACCACATCAAAATAATTGAAATAGCTCATGATATACTCGAAACTTATGTAATTTACTATTCCTTTTCAAATAAATTTTTCTTTTAAGCATGGCGAGGGATGCATTGGATATTTTATAACCAAACAAAAACAAAGAAAATGATACTAAAAAAATGATATACTAGATGTAATCATGTACTAGAATAGAAGACAGATAAAGTATGCATGGAAAACAGAAATAACATATATAAGAGGAGAATGAAACTCAACCACCTTAGTGATGGTGGCTGCTGCTCCTCAAGCTGTGCTCTTCCATGAAGATGATTCAGCTTCCCTTGGTGCCATTGATGATAATATAAACCTAGAGCTCGCTCTGCAACACCAAACTTAAAAAGTTTGCTTGTCCCCAAGCAAAGAGAATATGGGAGGGAAGAATGGGTGGGAAAGGTTTGAATTTGAAGTGGGTGGGGTTTTGGGTGGGACCCACTGGCTGAGAAGGCCGCCAAAATTGAGCTGCCTGCCCCTACCTGGGCGTTCAAAATGGTGGCTCTATGATGAGCGGATATTTTATACGCTTTTTGACATCACTTTCATATAGTTTTTAGTAGTTTTGTTTAGGTTTTATTAAGTTTTTATAGGTTTTAGTGTTAAAATCACATTTTTGGATTCTACTATGAGTTTTTGTGTTTTTGAGCAATTTCAGGTATTTTCTAGCTAAAATTGAGGAGCTGGAGCAAAAGTCTGATTTAGAGACAGAGAAAGCACTGCAGATGCTGTCCAGATCTGACCTGCCTGTATTCAGAAGAGCTTTTTTGGAGCTACAGAAGTCCAAATGGAACGCTCTCAATGGCGCTAAAAACTTGGTTGCACTTGTACGCATAACCCACACTATTTGTACAACAGCAGTAGTACCAGCAAGTGTACTGGGTCATCCAAGTAATACCTGAGCGAGTCAGGGTCGATCCCATGAGGATTGTGGCTTGAAGCAAGCTTATGGTTGTCTTGCAGGTCTTAGTTAGGTGAAATAAGAAGGAGTTGGATACATAAACAAAAACTTAGTTGCGCGTGTATGCAAAACCCACACTATTTCGTACAACAGCAGCAGTAACAACAAGTGCATTGGCGTCCAAGTAATACCTAAGCGAGTCAGTACACTTGCTGGTACTACTGCTGTTGTACGAAATAGTGTGGGTTTTGCGTATACGCGCAACCAAGTTTTTGGTACCGTTGCCGGGGATGTGGAGTTGTGACAAACTACCGGATTGTTTTGCTCGTTAGATCAGGTAAGTTTATTTTATTTTATTTTATTTGAGTCTTTAAATTTTGTTTTCTTCTTCCTCTATTTTTTCGAAAATTCCAAAAAGTTTTGCAAAATATTTTTATTTTCTTTGTTTGATTTTTGTTCTTGGTATTAAGTCTTGTGTTCTTGTTGAGTCTTTTCTCTCTTTCTTCTCTAATTTTCGAAAATATTAAATACCTTTTCAAAAACACATTAAATTTCTAGCTCAATTGGCTAAACCCCAGACATATGCTCTTGGTTGAGTTGTCTTTGAGCCAATTTTCCTTTCTAAAAATTTTTCAAAAATAACTTTTTTTTGTTTAATTTTGTGTCAAGTCTTTAACTTTGGTGTTTTCTTGTTTATTTTCTTGCAATTTTCGAAAATTTGGTCTCGATTTTCTAAAAATTTTAAGTTCAGTGTTCTTTTTGTGTTCTTGTGTTCTTTAAGTCTTTAAATTTCTGTTCTTTGTGTTCTTGTAAGTCTTCAAGGTGTTCTTGAGTCTTGCATATGTTTAGATCTTAAAATTTTTAAGTTTGGTGTCCATTGGTGTTTCCCTCCAAATTTTCGAAAATCAAGGGGTGATGGATCTAAAAATTTTAAGTCTTGTGTCTTTTTTGTATTTTTCTCTTTCATCATAAAATTAAAAAAAAAAAAAATTCAAGTTGTCAAGTTTTCAAAAATCAAATTTTTTAAAATTTAAAAATCATATCTTTTTCAAAAAAAAATCTCATCTTTCTCAAAATCACATCATATCTTTTTCAAAATTCAAAATAAATTTTTTTTTTTATCTTATCTTTTTCAAATTTTATTTTTTTAAAAAAAATATTTTTCAAAATCAATTTTCTAATCTTATCTTTTCTAAACTTCTAATTTATAAATCATATCTAGTTTAAATCTTTTTAAAATCTTATCTTATCTTTTTCTAAAATTTCAAAATTCTAATTTCAAAATAAAATCTTATCTTTCTCAAAATCACATCATATCTTTTTCAAAATTCAAAATAAAAAATTTTTTTATCTTATCTTTTTCAAATTTCATTTTTTTAAAAAAAATATTTTTCAAAATCAATTTTCTAATCTTATCTTTTCTAAACTTCTAATTTTTAAATCATATCTAGTTTAAATCTTTTTAAAATCTTATCTTATCTTTTTCTAAAATTTCAAAATTCTAATTTCAAAATATTTTCTTATCTTACTTTTTATCTTATTTTAAATTTAAATTTTTTCTTATCTTATCTTTTATTTTTATTTTTATTTTTATCTTTTCTTAATAAATATCTTATCTTCTTTCTCATCTTTTTCAAAACCACCTAACTAACTCTCACCTGCCTCTCTCAAATTTTCGAAAATACTTTTCTTTTTCTCTCTGTTCTTTTTCAAAACCACCTAACTAACTCTCTTCTACCTTAATTTTCGAAAAAATATCTCTTTCTTCTCTCTCCTCTTTTTCAAAACCACCTAACTAACTCCACTCTACCTTAATTTTCGAAAATACTTCTCCTTCTTCTCTCTCTTCTTTTTCAAAACCACCTAATTAACTCTCTTCTCTCTCTTTTTTCGAAAATTAATTCTCCCTTTCTCTCTTCTATTTTTGAAAATTTAATAATTAAAATTCAAATTATTTTAAATAAATTAACTAATTTTTCAAAAATTAATTTAATTAAATAAAAATAAAAATATTTTAATTTACTTTTTCTATTTATACCTCTTATCTTCTCATCTTTTTTCACTCAACTCTAATAGCTTTAGCTCAACTTCTTTATCTGCATTCTCTACCTTCTTCACATCTCACTTGGAGCTTCTTGCCAATTGGCGTAGAAGTTCTCTTGTGATTTCTCTTCCATCTTCTTCCATCTTTACTTTTATGTTTCTAATTCACTCTACTCCTATTTTTAAGGTAATCTTCCTCTACTTCTTTTATTTATTCATTTATTTTTTATTTTTATTTTTATTTTGTTCTTCTTCTTCCTACTCTATTTCTGACTTTAAGAAGGAGCTTATTGGCTATTGGCGTGGTCTCTTCTTCTTTTTTTCTTTTTTTCTTGTTTATGACTAGGAACAGGGATAAAGAGCCCCTCTTGACTCCTGATCCTGAACCTGAAAAGACTCTGAGGAGGCGTTTACAACAAGCTAAAGCATAACACTTCGGAAGAGACCTTTCAAAAAATTTTGAACAAGAAACAGAGGATATGGTTGAACCACAGGAGGAGCCTAGAAAGGTCCTTGGCGACTTCACCATGCCTACCTCTGACTTTTATGGCAGAAGCATTGCTGTACCTGCAATTGGAGCTAACAATTTTGAGCTTAAGCCTTAGTTAGTCTCTCTTCTGCAGCAGAACTGCAAATTTCATGGACTTCCAATGGAAGATCCACATCAGTTCTTGGCAGAATTTTTACAGATCTGTGATACTGTAAAGACTAATGGAGTTAAACCTGAAGTCTATAAGCTGAAGCTTTTTCCCTTTGTTCTAAGAAACAGAGCTAAGTTTTGGTTAGATGCCCAACCAAGAGAGAGTCTTGACTCTTGGAAAAAGCTTGTAAATGCTTTTCTAGCTAAGTTATTTCCTTCTCAAATGATGAGCAAGATTAGAGTGGAAGTACAAACCTTCAGACAAAGAGAAGGTGAATCCCTCTATGAAGCTTGGGAAAGATACAAGCAACAGATCAGGAGATGTCCTCCTGACATGCTCTCAGAATGGTCCCTCCTAGGTGTGTTCTATGATGGCTTATCTGAGATGTCCAAAATTTCATTGGACAGCTCTGCAGGTGGATCTCTCCACTTGAAGAAAATGCCTGCAGAAGCCAGGAACTCATTGAGATGGTTGCAAATAACCAATTCATGTACACCTCTGAGAGGAATCCTGTAAACCATGGAACCTCTCAGAAGAAAGGAGTTCATGAAGTTGAGTCTCTGAATGCCATCCTGGCTCAGAATAAGATCTTGACCCAATAGGTCAACATGATCTCTCAACATCTCACTAGGATGCAAACTGCACCTGGCAGTAATCAGGAAGCTTCTCTTGAAAAAGAAGCTTATGATCCTAATCAACCCACCATGGAGGAGGTGAATTACATGGGAGAAGCCTATGGAAACACTTACAACCCTTCATGGAGAAATCATCCTAACCTCTCACGGAAGGATCAACAGAAACCTCAGCAAGGTTTCAATCAAGGTCGTAGAAACCAAAATAGGTTCAACAATAGACCACCATTCCCATTTTCTCAAGATAATATGGACACTTCTAAGCAGAGCCTTTCTGACTTAGCCACTCTAGTCTCCAGCCTCACTAAGACCACCCACAATTTCATTAATGAAACAAGGTCCTCCATTAGAAATTTGGAGGTATAAGTTGGTCAACTGAGCAAGAGGATCCCTGAGATCCCTCCTGACACTCTTCCTAGTAATACTGAGGTTAATCCTAGAGAAGAGTGCAAGGCCATAACCATGGAGGTTGAGGCTGAATTAGAGGAGAATGAGAAGGCATTGAACACCAGTGAAGAAGCCTTCACTGGGTGTTCAATGCTCACCAGCCAAGGGAAGCTGGTGTTGAACGCCAGCAAGAACATCCCTGCTGGGCGTTCATCGCCCAGAATGCTAGAAGGACTGGCGTTGAACGCCAGTCATAGCACACCCTTTGAGTGCTCAAAGCCCACTCAAGAACCCTCTAGCCCAGAACCAAAGGAAACCATATAGACTATAGAGGTTCCTTTGAATGCACTTCTGCAGTGCATAGCTTCTGAAGACTACTCATCCTCAAGTGAGGATGAAGACACTAGGGAAGAGCAAGTTGCTCGTTTCCTAGGAGCTCTAATGAAGCTGAATGCCAAGCTCTTTGGTACAAAGCCCCTGGAGGAAGAACCTCCACTACTTACTAAAGAACTCTATGCTTTGTTGTGCAAAATTTAGAACTCCGCACAACTTAACCGGCAAGTACACTGGGTTGTCCAAGTAATACTTCGGGTGAGTGAGGGTCGATCCCACGAGGATTGTTGGATTGAGCAAGCAGTGGTTATCCTGCAGGTCTTAGTCAGGCGAATAGAAAATTGATTGGTTGTTGTTGAATGCGCATAAAGTAAATAAGAAAGCAATAAGGGAATAGTGGAGAAACAATAGTGAGAAATCAGTTAAGGCTTTGGAGATGCCTTATCTTTCTGGATTAACTTTTCTTACTGTCTATTCCAATAATTAATGATTCATTCTATGGCAAACTGTAAGTGATTAATGCTATACCAATGGTCATTAATCTCTTCTAATCCACATCAAATGCCACACCAATGGTCATTTAATTTGAACGAGGGTGAAGCTCTAGCAATTCAATCTCTAGTGATCCTACTCAAAATGCCATAGACAAGGTTAGATCTTCCGAATCGGAGAATGAAGCTTTATGATTCTAGTTTATACCACAATGGCCCTAATCACCCCAGATCCCGGCTGAATAGATATTTCCATGTCCCCAACAGGATTGTGAATTATCCGTCTAGGAGGTGTATTCTCAAGCTTATAGTTCAATACTATCCCGCCAAAGACTCGCAGGAACTCATGTAGAACAAGGGGTCATATGCCAGTTCCACCCGAGATTGATAAAGATTGAAGAACGAAAATACATCTTAGAATGGAATCAAACATAGATTGAAATAGAAACAGGTATACTATTAAACCATGGGAATCAATAGAGCTCCTAACCTTAACCTAGGAGGTTTAGTTGCTCATACTTTACAGAAAATAAAGAAGAAGCTCTGAATGTGATGTGTTTCTCCCCTCATGGGAGGCATAGTCCTCCGGAAGAAGGAAGTCCCTTATTTATAATAAAAACTTTAAGACTAAACCTAAAAGATATTGTTTTTAATTAAAAATTATAAAAAAATGGGAAATAAAATAAGCTAAGAAGTGCTAAAATCCACTTTCGGTTCCACTTGGTGTAGCTTGGGCGTTTAATGCCCGTTTTGGGCAATCATTTCCTAAGAAAAATATAAACTTTATATGTCGCTGGAAAGTCCTAGAAATTAGCTTTCCAACTCCATTGAGAGCGCATCAATTGGACCTCTGTAGCTCAAGATATGCTCATTGAAATGCACAGAGGTCAGGATTTGACAGCATCTGCAGTCCTTTCTTTGCCTTTGAATCAGACTTTTCCAAAACTTACTAAATTCACCCAAAAATCACCTAAAATCATAGAAAAAACCACAAAGACTCAAAGTAGTATCCAAAATTGATTTTTGCACTAAAACCTACTAAAACATAATGAAACTTAATGAAATATACTAAAAACACTAAGAAAACAATGTTAAAAAGCGTATAAAATATCCACTCATCACAAACTGAGACTAATTACGAAAACCAGAATAAAAAACTCCTAACCAATTTGGCTCAAAAACTAGGTTCTTCGCTACTGTGTCATCAAGATTATCTCAAAAGACGTTCTTGCTTAGTGATGACATAATGATGATATAGATTGAGGTGCTTGATGATATAGCTGAGGTGCTTGGAGGTGCTTCCTTCACTGAACTTTCGAGAAGCTCTATTTCGCCAAAAACTAGGTTGTTACATTCTATCCTCCTTAAAGAAAATTTTGCCCTCAAAATTTTAGCAATGTGTAAGAATCCATCTTCGAGCGGTCTATTTTCTTCAAGCCATCTTAATAAGGAGAATAGTCCATTTCCTGCAACAACCATACCTCACATAGCAACAGCCATGGAGATCATAATAGTTACGAAAGCAGTTGTGCCTAATACTAAATCGTCATTCAGAACTCGTTTAAACTATGCCTATTCACAGTCATTGAGGTCTTGTTCACACCAAACAATCAATTATGGTGATTAATCTTAATATCTCAAGTTAAGCACGAACATTCCCAAAATGAGTGCTCATAGACATTCATGCCAAATGTATCTTAAAGATATCCTAACAGCATGAGACACACAAGCATAGTATGCAGTAAAGCATAGTCAGTCCACTCCCCAGGCTCTACTGGAAACGAACTGCTCTAATACCAAATTATAACGATCCAACTTTTAGTATGTCTAGATCATACCGGAAACTGAGTGCTACCAACTTGTCTTCCTAATTATTATCTATTATTTATTATATGAGTCTGATTTATTGTTAAAAGTATAGTTACTTTGCAGGGTACTTTTTTTTTGGAAAACATTTAGATTAATAAAGGAATCATTCATAATCAATTTGCAAGTAATAACAGGTAACACAGTTATAAACAACCACACTTGTTTACTTCTCACACAATTAACAATATTCAATTATCCAGCCTTTATTAGAGTATAGATCTTAGTTAGAATACCCCTAGATATAGCTAGATAATAACTATATACATATATATACATACAACATCCCAGGCCCAGACCTGTTCAAGAAGTCCCTAAGCTGGCGCCCAGGCTAGCCTAGACTCTATACTCACCTAATCCCTCTAAACTACAAAGCGAGGGAAAGTACGTTCTAGGTCTTTAAAACTCAAGACAGGTCAAATGTCACCAAAAGGTGGAACATCTTCTACTACTCCTTTGTACGATCATACATCGTCTTAGAGCATCTCACTGGTACTTTATTGAGTGGCCACATAACAGGAACATCCTACGGAGGGCCTAGGCTAAAGTTCATAGATAAACGGGAGGTAGATGTTGGCTGGTCTCACAGTACATACATATAAATAGATAACGGAGTTCACCCTAGACTCAAAAGACTACCTAGAGTGGAATCCTCTTTACAGAACGATCATCAGCAGACTAAGGAATGATACTTCTGCTTCCATCTGAAGGGGAGAGAAGGGGTAAGAACTGGGAAGTTCTTAATAGAGTCAGGCTAATTAGTCATGTTAATTGGATCCATCGTGCTTTTCAAACAGCAATATACTTTACAGAAGATAGAGAAAAGCAAAGAAAATAGATAAATAAAGAAGCAGAGAAAACAAAAGCAGAGTACAAATAGAGAAATACAAGAATAAAGCATAACACAAAGAATATGCAACAAAGAATAATGTGCACACAAGAATGATGTATGTCTAGTCCTAGTGCATGTAATGAGCTCATCTGTCGGTTTCGACCTGCTCCCGACACAATCCAGCATTTTTAGCCGGATATGGCTTTATCTCCGTAGGTGAACTTTGGCCAACAGAAATGGCATTCCTATAAGTGAAATTTGGCTTACAGGAATAGTCTAAATAAAACACAACAACTCTCTGTAGGTGAACTTTGGCTTACAGAAATGACACCCCTGTAAGTGAACTTCGGCTTACAAGAATCGCAACTCTCTGTAGGTGACCTTTGGCCTACAGTTATAGTGCATCTGTAAGTGAACTTTGGCTTACATGAATAACAACTCTCTGCAGGTGAACTTCGGCCTACAGGAGCAACACCCTGAGATACACAATTGATATTCACTTTAGGTGAACTTTGGCCTACAGGAATAACAACTCTCTGAAGGTGAACTTTGGCCTACATGACCTCAAGGGTTAACAGAAAAGCAGCATATGAACATACAATGGAATATCATGTCACAAGGCTTAACTCTTTATTTTCATCCTCTTTTCCTCTATTTTCTTTGTCTCTTGATTCTGCACTTGTTATCTTCTTAACGCTTGTACATATACAGCTTATATCAATTTCGATATGAATAGTCAGCCTGCCCCAAGCATAAGTTCATTAAGTCTATGTTGAAGCAGTATGACATTAATACCTAACCCTAAGTGTAATTCAAATACTAACTATGTTGCTCCTAGATCGTTTCACTAGTCACCATTTATCTCTGTGATTAAAATTTTACCGACTTTTTTTGCGATTTTTATCTTTTATTCAAGTTTTTATCTTTCTTTTATCTTTGCCTCACTAATATGTTATTACCATTCCCTAATGTACGTAATTAGTATATTCTAAACTTAAAGTTGTCTTCCTAAGGATTTTACGGAAAATTACCTTTTTGCTATTATTTTATTTTTTTAATAAAATATTATTAACTATTAAATAATATTATTTAATATTTCATTAT
>NC_029785.2:51875321-51886985 GCF_000816755.2 Arachis ipaensis | reverse complement strand
ACCTTAAATGTTAAATGTTATATAAATTTATTTTTTATCCTCCGTAACTTTTAATATTTTTACTCTAACTCCCTAAACTTTTAATATTTACGATTTTACCCCCACAAACACCAAAATAATTACGTCCTTGCCCTTTTTAAGAGGTGTTCTTCGCATTATTATGTATTATTTTATTATTAATTTTTGAAATTTACCCTTTCTTACCTTAAATGTTATATAAATTTATTTTTTATCCTCCGTAACTTTTAATATTTTTACTCTAACTCCCTAAACTTTTAATATTTACGATTTTACCCCCACAAACACCAAAATAATTACGTCCTTGCCCTTTTTAAGATCTAAAAGGTGTTCTTCATTGTTCTTCATCAAACTCAGTATTTTTCATGTTCTTGGTAAATTTTTCAAATTCTTTCTTTGTTCTTACCCGATTTTTAATCTTTTCGGTAACCGATTTTTACCAAAATTCATAATAAATTTGCAGCCACTAAAACCCCTTAATTTCCATTTCATTAAAACATAATTTCAACCCCAATTTGAGGGTTAGAGTTCGAAATTCCAGCAGCCCTCAAGAACAAAATTCATAGTTTGAATATCATCAAATTTCATCAAATTTTCACCAAAATTTCAAAAAGAATCACTTATATAAACAATCAATTTCAAGTATAACTAAATCATATAATAATCACACAATTCAAACACAATTAGTCAAGATTAATTTTATCAAACCCCATCTAGATTTGCTGCTCCTAATTCGGTTGCTTCCTATGGTGTTCATTAAGCAATTTTCCTCCTAAACACATCAAGAAAACTCATGTTTAACATAGTTTCCATGAAAACCGAATCAGAGAGGGGATGAATCATCATTTCACCTAATTTCAAGCCATAAGAAGTTACATAGTTATGAAGAGAAAGAAGAGAGGATCATTTTGGTCAAATTGAAATTTTGATTTGAATTTTAGTTCAGAAGAAATCAAGCTATGAAGATCAAGAACCAAAAACTTTTCTGTCTTTTCTTTCTCTCTTATTTTCGGCCATTCAAGGTGAAAATGAGCAGCTTCGAGTGTCTTGAGGATGAGGGATAAACGTGCTTGATGATGATTGGCTAGTTAAGGAGGTGGTTAAAAAATATCTCAGGTGTATAATTACTAAAACTAGATGTATTAGAGCACACACTTAACAACAAATCTAGAGATTCTTTTATGAGCCACTAGCATAAATGAAACTAGTAACATGTTTAATATGAGAATAGAACATATATGATGAGGCATTTGCATTGCTAAAGTCATCAGAGAGTGCTGGTGTTAATCTACACCAGTAAACTGTGAACTCGGTTAAACTGATCTCCTATTTCTCACTAAAACAGATGAAATAATATTATAATATTATTAAAGCATCTCTAATATTAATATAATAATAATAATATTATATTTCTTTTTCTCTTATCAAATGAATCAAGTCCGGCTCATCAAACTGAGACTAATTACGAAATCCAAAATAAAAAACTCCTAACCGATTTGACCAAAAAACTAGGTTCTTCGCGACTGTGTCGTTAAGCTTTTCAAAAAAGATGTTCTTTCTTAGTGATGACATAATGATAATATAGATTGAGGTGCTTGATGATATAACAGAGGTGTTTGGAGGTGCTTCTGAAAGAAGGTTATCGTCGGTTAAGAATTTTCACAAAATAATTCCGTTGCAAGTATAGTCCAAACCGACAAACAACCTTCAATCAAAGTTTTATTTTGTTTGTCAGAAGTACAAACTCCAATAAAAATAAACCGAAGTATTTAAACCTCGGGTCATCTCACAAGGAATTGGAATGAAGTGTTCAATTATTGGCTATAAAGGAACAAGGGGGTTTGATTTGGTGATTAACAAGAAAAGTAAATAGCAAGAAAGTAAATGAAAATTAACTAATAAAGGAAAGGAAAAGAACTCTTGGCTAAGGCATAGAAATTGAGATCACCATCCTAGTCTACAAACTATATATTGACAATTATGAGGGGCCAAACCCATCAAGTCTACTTCTATGCTTGAAGTATGTCAAATAGACTTGATCAACATAAACCCATAAGTCCCAACCTTGCTACTAATTGACTTAGTAGTAGGCTAGTATTAATGGGTATCAAATTTGATGGATTCATAATAAATTAGCAGCCACTAAAACCCCATCTTTTCTACATGATTTTAACACAAATTGAACCCAAATTTAAGCTCTAGGGTTCGTTATTCCAGCAGCCCTCAAGAACAACATTCATAGCTTAAATATCATCAAATTTCATCAAAATTTCACCAAAATTTCAACAAGAATCACTCATATAAACAATCAATTTCAAGCATAACCATACCATATCATAATCACACAACTCAAAAACAATTAATCAAGATTAATTTTACCAATCCCTACCTTGATTTCCAGCTCCAAATCTGGTTACTCTTTGAAGTGTTCTTAAAGCACTTTTTCCTTCTAAAACACATCAAGAACAACTTTGAATCCATAAAATGTCAACTGACTAAACCTTAATCAACATATTAGGAAGAGATTCCTCACCTTAAACGTTCTGGAAATTGAAGATTCTTGGCTCACAAGTCAAGCTAAGCAAGAGATCTAAGGAAGGACATCAAGAAAACACATGTTTAGCATGGTTTTTCTTGAAAACCGAATTGAAGAAGGAGGGAGACATCCATTTCACCTTATTTCCAGCCTTGATATGTTATATGGTTTTGTAGGGGAAGAAGAGATGATCATTTTGGTGTAATCGGAGTTTTGATTTGAGTTTTAGTTCAAAAGAAATCAAGCTTTGAAGATTAAGAACCAATAACTTTTCTCTCTTTTCTTTCTCTTTTATTTTCGGCCATTCAAGGTGAAAATGAGCAGCTTCGAGTGTCTTGAGGATGAGGGATAAACGTGCTTGATGATGATTGGCTAGTTAAGGAGGTGGTTAAAAAATATCTCAGGTGTATAATTACTAAAACTAGATGTATTAGAGCACACACTTAACAACAAATCTAGAGATTCTTTTATGAGCCACTAGCATAAATGAAACTAGTAACATGTTTAATATGAGAATAGAACATATATGATGAGGCATTTGCATTGCTAAAGTCATCAGAGAGTGCTGGTGTTAATCTACACCAGTAAACTGTGAACTCGGTTAAACTGATCTCCTATTTCTCACTAAAACAGATGAAATAATATTATAATATTATTCAAGCATCTCTAATATTAATATAATAATAATAATATTATATTTCTTTTTCTCTTATCAAATGAATCAAGTCCGGCTCATCAAACTGAGACTAATTACGAAATCCAAAATAAAAAACTCCTAACCGATTTGACCAAAAAACTAGGTTCTTCGCGACTGTGTCGTTAAGCTTTTCAAAAAAGATGTTCTTTCTTAGTGATGACATAATGATAATATAGATTGAGGTGCTTGATGATATAACAGAGGTGTTTGGAGGTGCTTCTGAAAGAAGGTTATCGTCGGTTAAGAATTTTCACAAAATAATTCCGTTGCAAGTATAGTCCAAACCGACAAACAACCTTCAATCAAAGTTTTATTTTGTTTGTCAGAAGTACAAACTCCAATAAAAATAAACCGAAGTATTTAAACCTCGGGTCATCTCACAAGGAATTGGAATGAAGTGTTCAATTATTGGCTATAAAGGAACAAGGGGGTTTGATTTGGTGATTAACAAGAAAAGTAAATAGCAAGAAAGTAAATGAAAATTAACTAATAAAGGAAAGGAAAAGAACTCTTGGCTAAGGCATAGAAATTGAGATCACCATCCTAGTCTACAAACTATATATTGACAATTATGAGGGGCCAAACCCATCAAGTCTACTTCTATGCTTGAAGTATGTCAAATAGACTTGATCAACATAAACCCATAAGTCCCAACCTTGCTACTAATTGACTTAGTAGTAGGCTAGTATTAATGGGTATCAAATTTGATCAACAAGGGGCCCAAATCACTAATCCAATTAAACCCAATGACTCATGGTCACTCAATTCCCTTAGCCTAGGCCAAGAGTATAGAAAACTACTCCATAACTAGTGATAACATTTTATCAAACACCTAGAGTGCAATAAAAGTAAACATCACAAATTGCAAGAATTAATGAAGCCCATAACTAACACAAATAAGAAATCAACAATAGCAATTAAGATAAACATAAAAAGACATGGAAACATAAAATTTCATTAAAAGAAAATAGAAATCCAACAAGGGTTCATGAAAGTAAAAATGGCAACATAAAGAAATCAACAAGAAAAACTAAGAATATTAGGACAATAGAACAATAAAATATAAAGAGAGTTGAACTAAAAACAAGAATCAAAAGTTGGATCTAAGAAAATTTGACCTAAACTACCCTAAATTCTAGAGAGAATGGAGAGCTTCTCTCTCTAGAATTCTAACCTAAAACATAGCTAAAAAATAAACTATGACTACTTCCCCCCCCATTCCCTTGTAATTTTTGGGTTCAAAAGCATCAGAAATGTGTTTGATTTGGGCCTCCTTCAGCTCAGAAATCACCCCTAGCGTATTGCATTTCATGAAGTCACGTGCCACTCGTCACGCATACGCATGGGTCACGCGTACGCGTCGTTTGACAAACTTCTCTCTCACGCGTACGCGTGGATGAGGCGTACGCATCACTTGGCTAAATTTCCTCTCATGCGTACGCGTGGGTGATGCATGTGTGTGGCCTTGAATCCACCAAATCCTCATTTTTTCATGAATCCTCCATTTTGCATGCTTTTCTTTTCACTTCTTTCACCCAATCCTTGCCTTTATGACCCTGAAACCACTTAACAAACATATTAAGGCATCGAATGGAATTAAAGTTAATTAAAATTAGCAATTTAAAGGCCTAAAAAGCATGTTTTTACTCTTAAGCACAAATTAGGAGAAATTCACAAAATCATGCTATTTCATTGAATAAATGTGAGATAAATTGATAAAATTTCCTAAATTTAATACAAGATAAACCACAAAATTAGGGTTTATCAAACCTCCCCACACTTAAACTAAGCATATCCTCATGCTAAACCATGAAAGACAAGAAATAGGAAATGAACATTTATTCAATTCAAATAAACTATATGCACCTATCTACATGTATGCAACTAAATGCAAAATGCTTCTACCTGCTTGGTTAAAAGTAAATCAATCTCCAAGAATACATATGAACATGTAGGGCTAAGATAGTATGATGATTCATGAACTCCACCAATTCAAATATCAAAATGAAGTATATACAAACTTGCAAGAAGAAAGCTCGTGAAAGCAGGGAACAAGGAATTGAGCATCGAACCCTCACCAGAAGTGTATCCGCTCTAGTCGCTCAAGTGTATAGGGTTGATTTACTCAATTCTCCTCTAATCATGCTTTCCAAGATTTGTTTTTCATCTAATAATCAACAATTATTCAATGCATGCATACATTTTTCATGAGGACTTATTCATAGGTTGTAATGGGGCTAGGGTCAACGTAAGGATATATATAGCTAAGTGAGCTTGAAATTTGCATCTTTGATTAACCTAAGCTCTCACCAAACACATATAAAAACCTATACAATTCTAATACACCACCTAGCTACCCATTATTCCCACTTTTTTGACATACTCATGCATTCTCTTCAATTCACATTCCATATGTATTGTTATTATTACTTTGCTTTGGGGCATTTTTGTCCCCTTTTTATTGCTTTTCTTTAACTCTTTTTTTTTCTTTTATTTATTTTTTTCTTTTTTTTTCTTTATCATTTTTTTCACGCTAAAGAATATACAAACGTATCAATGCATATAGTTTTAAATATTTAATGCATGAGTATGTACCCAATTCCCAAGATCTTCAATAAAAAATACAAAAAACACACTGTTATCTCACCCAATGTTTCCAATTTTCCCAAACTTGAATGATAAACACTCTCACTAGCCTAAGCTAATCAAAGATCCAAATTAGAGGACATTTATTATTTTTCACTTAAGGGTAGTGATGTGCTACATTAAAGAACAAAAGGGAATTTAACATAGGCTCAAAATTGGTTAACAATGGTAGATAAAAGGTAGGCTATTTGGGTAAGTGAGCTAATAAAAAGAAGGCCTCAATCATATAAATGCATTCATACACAAAACAATGGACATAAAAAATCAAACAAATCAAGTATTACAATCATAGAAAGAGAATAATACCACAAGAATGAAAATAGTGGTTATATGATTGATGATCGGATTTCTGTCAGTAAAGAAATTTTATAAAAAATAATTGCGTTGTAAGTATAGTTTTTAAACCAACAGAGAATCCTTTCGTACAAAAGTTTTGGTTGTCACAAGTAACAAAACCCAATAAATTTTATAACCAAAGTATTTAAACCTCGGGTCGTCTCTCAAGGAATTGCAGGGAAGTATGATTTATTATTGGTTATGGAAGAAGGTATATTTTTGGGTTTCTGAAATATGGAACTAGTAATTTAAATGGCAGGAAAAATAAATTAACAAATGTGATGAGAATTGTTGTTACTCCCACTTATTTAACCCTTACTAAATAAAGGAAAGTCAAGTGGACTAATTAATTTGATCCTCAAATCCTAGTCAACTCCCGTGGAAAGACTAGCTTTAGAGCGATCCAAATTAATCAGCAATTCCCAAATCCCAATCAACTGTTGAGTTTGACAACTCAAGTGTTACCAATTACTTAACCAAAGCCAAAAGGGAAAATAAATCTAAATTAAATTGAAAGCATCATAAATAGAGTAAAACAATCATTAATCTGAAATACCTCGAATTATATTAAATAGAATATTCAAATCTAACATGGAGAGTTCATAAGCCAATTCGGGCAACATAAGTCAGATACAAGTAAAAGCATTAGAATAAATAAAAGTAGAAGAGAAACATAAATTAAAAGAACATTGAACCTGGCATTGAAGTAATAACCATAAAGTAAAAGAAATCCTAATCCTAAAATCTAAGAGATAGAAGAGAACCTCTCTCTCTAAAAGCTACATCTAAAACCTAAAATTATGAATGAATGAATGTTGTATATTCCCTCCTTTTTTGATTCCTCCATTCTCTGGCTTATATTCTATGTTTCTGACTTGGATTTGGGCCGAAAAAGGGCCCAGAAATTGCTGAGGGCGACTTTTGTAATTTTCTGCACGTGGCGTCTGTCACGCGTGCGCGTGGGTCACGCGTTCGTGTCATTTGGAGTTTTTTCTTGTCACGCGTACGCGTCAGTCATGTGTCCGCGTCATTTGCGTTCTGCTCAAGGCACGCGTCCACGTCGTCCACGCGTACGCGTCACTGCCATTTTGCGCTAGGCACGCGTCCGCGTCATCCATGCGTACGCGTCGCTGCCTTTCTCTTCAAAACTCCATTTTGTGCTTTTCTCCCATTTTTGTATGTTTCCTTTTTGTCTTCTAAGCCATTCCTACCCTATGAAGCCTGAAAATACTTAACACACAGATCATGGCATCGAATGGTAATAAAGGATAATTAAAATTAATATTTTTAAAGCATAGGAAACATGTTTTCACATATATTATAAAATAAGGAAGGAATAGTAAAACCATGCAATTTACATGAATAAGTGGGTGAAGAATTGATAAAAACACTAAATTAAGCACAAGATGAATAATAAAATACAGGTTTATCAATGATGTAAACACACAATTGGGCTCAATACTCACATGCATGGAAAATATATGTGAAATTTTGGAACATGGGTGCCCTAAAATTGTTTTCTTGGAAAAGAAATCATCACTTCAACCAAGTAGTCCTAGCAAGAAAGAAGTGGTAAAATATGTACAGATTCTAACTAACATGCAATCTATGATGCAATGCAACAACTAACTAACAAAGAAAATTAAGAATTGGTGTTGGAGAAAGGAAGTAGTTACCCACAAAAGTCGGCCCTCGACTTTTGACGAACGGATTTTTCGCTAGTAAAGAATTCACAATAAATTCCCGTTGCAAGTATAGTTTCTAAACCAACAATAATCCTTTCATACAAAAATTTGGTTGTCACTAAAACAAACTCAATAAAATTAAACCAAAGTATTTAAACCTTGGGTCATCTCTCAAGGAATTGCAGGGAGGTGTATTTATTATTGGCTATGGGAAAGTATCTTTTTGAGGTTTTGAATAAGGAACAAGAAAAGTAAATTGCAAGAATAAATATCGATAACTAGAAAAGCTCTTAGCAAGGTATGAGAACTAGACGTCCTATCCTAGTTATCCTTATCAATTGTGATGAGAAGTGTTCATTGCTTCCACTTAGTTAACCTCTAACTATGAAGGAAAGTCAAGTGGACAAATCAATTTGATTCCTCAAGTCCTAGTCAACTCCTAAGGAAAGACTAGCTTTAGAGGGATCCAATCAACCAGCAACATTCAATTATCAATCAACAAAGGAATTTGATAACTCAAAAGTCTCCAATTACTCTACCAAAGCCAAGAGAACAGAAAAAGCTAATTTAAAACCCTCCCAAGCATTTTATCAAACACTTGGAAGGCATAATATAAAAACATAGAAAAGCAATAGGGAATGTAAAATCCAAACAACCAATTGAGAGCATCAATAACATAAATTGAAGAAAGTAATCATAAATATGAAATACCTCAAATTGCATTAAATAGAAAATTAAATCTAACATAGAGTTCATAAACCAAATTGAAGAATAAAAAAATCAATAAGAGAAGATAGATAAACTAAAGGACTAGAACAAATAAGAGTAGAAGAAAACTAAATTAAAGCAAAGTAGAAATCTGGAATTAAGAAAAGATAAACCTAAAATCCTAAAATCTAGAGAGAGGAGAGAGCCTCTCTCCCTGAAAAACTACATCTAAAACCTAAAATTATGTGAATGAAAGTTGTGTGAATGAATGAATGTTATTCCCCCACTCTGCAGCCTCTAATATGTGTTTTTCGGGCTTGAAATTGGGCCAAAAACAGCCCAGAAATCGCCCCCAGCAATTTCTGATACGTCCAGCACGTGGCTCTATCACGCGTACGCGTCGATTGAACTTTCGCAAGGTCATGCGTACGCATTATCCACGCGTGTGCGTCACCTAACAGCATGGAAACTATGGAAAATTATATATCATTTCGAAGCCCCGAATGTTAGCTTTCCAACGCAACTAGAACCGCCTCATTTGGACCTCTGTAGCTCATGTTATGGTCAATTTAGTACGAAGAGTTCAGGCTTGACAACTCAATAATTCCTTCAATTTCTTATATTCCTTCCACTTTTGCATGCTTCCTTTCCATCCTCTAAGCCATTCCTGCCCTATAAACCATGAAATCACTTAACACACATATCAAGGCATCGAATGGTAATAAGAGAGGTTAATAATTAGCAATTTTAAGGCCAAAGAAGTATGTTTTAAATCAAAGCACATAATTAGGAAGGAAAATGTAAAACATGCGAATTATGTGAATAAGTGTGAGTTTAGTGGATCAAATCTACTCAATTAAGCATAAGATGTACCACGAAATAGTGGTACATCAAATCTCCCCACACTTAAACATTAGCATGTCCTCATGATAAGTTCAAGAGAACTGAAAGAGTGAAGAGGAATGGTAGAAAGTATGAAATGCAACCTATCTATATGAATGCAAAATGCTTTTACCTACTTGGTTAAAAGTAAACAAATTCTCCAAGACAAACATAAATTGGATTCCACTAATTCAATTCACAAAATAAAGTATAAGTAACTTGGAGAAGAAAATAGCTCATGAAAGCGGAGAACAAAGAATCGAGCATCGAACCCTCATCGGAAATGTACACACTCTAATCACTCATGTGTTTAAGGTTCGACTCTCTCAATTCTCTACTAACCTTGCTTTCTAAGGCTTGCCCTTCTTCTACCAATCAACAAATAATTTGATGCACAAATACACATATCAAGAGGTCTTTTAAGGGTTATAATGGGGTTAGGGTCAAGGTAGGATTGTATTTGGTCAATGATGCGTGAGCATCTTGTCTATCTTTTCCTAGTGAATTTGCATCTAATTTGTTGAGTTTAATTAAGAATTAATTATATTTTAGCCATTATTGATGCTATTTTGAGTTTTGTGCAATTTTATTTATTTTAGGTAGCATTCGGATGGATTCGATGAGTTTCTGCAGAGAAAGAGAAGAAGCCAAGAAGATGACCAGCAAATATCGACGCGGACGCATGGCTCACGCGACCGCGCGGAATGGAGGAAATCGCAATGACGCGATCGCGTGCCTGATGCGATCGCGTGGACTGGAATCTGCACAAATGACGCGAACGCGTGGACGACGCGGATGCGTCACATGAGCGATCTGCATAATGGACAATTCAAGTGGTCCCCATCCATCCATTGAAGATTTGATTATTTAAATTAATTCAAATTTAAATTCAAATTTTAATTCTAGGAAAAGATACTATTTTAATTTTTAGTTTTAGATATTAGATTTTAAATTTATTAGGATTAGTTATAAAAAGGGAGAAACTTTCCTTCCTTTGTAGAGGTCCTGGGGGAGATTCCACCTCATCCCATCAGGGGAACATAACTGACAATCCTAATTTTCTTTCTTTTCTATGAGCAACTAAACCTCCACTGTTAAGGTTAGGAGCTCTGTCTATTGTATGGATTGATAATATTATTTTTCTATTTTAATTCATGTTTTGATTTATATTTCAATAATTGTTTTCGTTCTTTATTTTATGAATTTGGGTGGAATGGAAGTATGACCCATGTTCTAATTGAGTTCTTGTAAAACTTGGAAAAGCTCTTTACTTGAATAATAGCTTGAAAACATATTATCCTGAATTTCTAATTGTTTGTATTTAACGGGATACGTGACATATAATCCCTTTATCTTTGAATAATTAGGATTCTTGTGGCATATAAACTAGAATTCGATCATTACCCTCTAATTGGAATTAATTGACCAAGGAATTGGCTGTTGATGAATTTTAGAGGAGACTAGGAAGGTCTAAGGAATTAGGGTCTAGTCATAAATAGTTTGCCATGAATTAAATCTTGCATAATTAAAATAGTTAATAAGAAAAGTCAATCCAGAAAATAGATAACTCTGAAGCCTTAACTATCTTCTCCATATATTATTCCCATCTTAATTACTTACCTTTCTTCAATATTTTTTATATTGTTTAATCTCTTTTATACTGCATCTCAACACCAATTTTTGTTTGTCTAACTAAGCCTATCAAACACTATTGTTGCTTAATCCATCAATCCTCGTGGGATCGACCCTTACTCACGTAAGGTATTACTTGGTACGACCCGGTGCACTTGCCGGTTAGTAAGTGTGGTTGTAAAAATACTGCACCAAGTTTTTGGCGCCGTTGCCGGGGATTGACTATGATTAACAACTATTAGTTGTTTGATTTTTTAGATTAGACATTTTAATTTTAATTTTAATTAAATATTATTTTATTTTTCAAAAAAAAATTTTTTATAAAAAAAATAATAATAATAAAACAAAAATATATAAAAAAAATTTGATTTATTATTTTCTTTTCTTTTTCTTTTGCTTTCCTCGATAGTTTTTTCTTTCTCTGCATTTCTTTTTCTTTTTTTACTGCATTTCTTTCTTTTTTTTTATTATTATTTTATTTTTTTTGTTGCTGTCTTATTTTCCCCTCCCAATACTTGCAGGTT
>NC_029785.2:51855829-51874264 GCF_000816755.2 Arachis ipaensis | reverse complement strand
TTTTTTTTGTTTTGTCCGTTTTTAATTTTTATTTTATCCTTTTTTTATTTTATTTTTATTTTCGTTTTTTTTCTTTCCATTAATTTTTTTATTAGTTTTGTTTTATTTTTGTCTTTAATTTTCAATTAAAAAAAATTTTTATATTAGTAATTTTTTTTTATTTCTAAAATTAAGTTTGGTGTTTCCTAGTTAGTTTTATTTTAATTTTTCTTATTTTAATTTTTAGAATTTTGTTTTTTTTTCTTTGCTTTCCTGTTTACCACATGGTGCGTTTAATCCTGTGTTGTGTGTTGTGCTAAGGAAAAATAATGGAGAGAGATCATATGGGTTACTACTCACACCCGAGTAGTGATTCATATCCTTATGAATGGGGAAACTACCCAAATTTTGGTTGGCAAGGTCAAAATCAAAGAAACCTCAGTGCTCCATGTTCTAACTATCAAGAGCCACCACCTCCATATTCATATCAAGAACCACCACCTCTCTATTCGTATCATGAACCATCATCTTTCTACCCATATCAAGAGCCACTATCTCCCTATCCATACCAAGAACCATCATCTTTTTACACTTATCAAGAACCATCACCTCCTTCTTATTCATCTCAAATACCATCAGATCTTGAGCTTCTCATGAAAGAATGCTTACATGATATAAAGACAAGTGTCAAAAATATAGAGAAGCATATGCAGTCGATTATCAAGTACCAAGAAGAGGAACAAGCAAATTCCTTCCCAAAAGATACAATGCAAGATCCTATGGAAGAAAGTGAGAAAATCAATCAAAGGAGTTTATACTCCAGTGCATTAGAGAACTTTCCATCCTCACACATGGAAGAAGAGGAAGATGCAAAAACAAAGGAGGAAGATGCACCCACAAAGGAGGAAGATACACAACCTCCCATGCCCTTGGTAAGCAATGAAGAAGAGATTAAATTAAAAGAAAGCTACCAAGAAGAAGAGGTTGAAATTGAGGAAGCTTGCAAGGAGGTGGTAGAATTCAAAGTAGAACACAAGGGAGTAGAGCTTGCAAGACCCCTTCCAAAGCCATCACCATCCAATACAATATTCAAGTAGGTAAAATTCCTATCCTTAATCCTTACTTTTCCACTTGAATATGGGCTACTGGAGACGGATGGTCAACTTAGAGCTCTCTGTGATATTAAGAGTAAGAGGAAGATGGTTAGTGCTAAGAATTGTCAAGCAAGGTTCAACATGGTTGTATGCTCCGAATTGAAGTGCAAGAATTGGTGTAGAGCTCAATTAAATGGGTCTAGAAGGTTGTTTGGATGTCTCTGTGAGAATTCAGATCAATTGCCACCGGGTGGGAACAATGGTGATACACAAGAAGACGAGTGTAAAAGCAAGGTTTGGGACCCTAGAATTCATTCCCACAATCAACAATCTTGGGGTCTTGTCACTTGCTTCAACTTGCTCAAAGGCGTTGTGCGCCTAGTTTGGGATCTCGGCAGCCATTGGAATTACAAACGTTGGTGGAGATTCCTGGATCAGTACAAGCACAAGCCACCATGACAAGAAGGTCACAACATGTCCAACTTAAGGACTTTAACTAAAAGTGCTTGGTGGGAGACAACCCACCGTGGTATGATCATTCCTTTTCATTCTTAGCTTTATTTTGTTTTATTTTTATTAGTAGTAATTTTTTTTACTTATTTTATTTTTATTAAGTTCTTACCAATTTTCTGATCATGCAGCTATTCTATCACAGGAACCAAACACCTCAGGCTAAAAAAAAAAAAAAAAATGCACACGACGCGAAAGCGTCGCTAACGCGTACGCGTCAGATGGGTGTGCGGGAAAAATAAATTTGACAGAGAGTTGCGCGGGAGTGGCGCCAGAATGGAGCCTTTCGCACAAACAATCCCACGCGATCGCGTAGCCCACGCGTTCACGTCGTTTATGATTTTCGCCATTCACGCGGGCGCGTCACCGACGCGAATGCGTGACCTGCCAATTCAACGTAAAAGAGTGTTTGGGCAGAGAATTGTTCCGGCTTGGGGCAAGAAGTGTGCTAAAAGCACAAATTTGGTCACGCGGATGCGTGACTGACGCGTTCGCGTCAGTTGCACATATGGCCATCCACGCGAGCGCGTGCACGACGCAAACGCGTCGTATGAGAATTTGGCTCCCAAGCCATGCGAACAGAAAGTCACGCGGGCACGCGGCTGGCTTCGCGCGAATCGCACAAAATCCAGGGCACGCGGACGCGTGCCTGACGCTAACGCGTAATTATGCCACATCAGCGACGCGTCCGCGTCGCAAGGGGAGAAGAGAAAAATAAAAATGAACAGAGAGTCACGCTGGAGCGTGGCTGGAGGCGTGCCAATGGCACAATTCGTCCCACGCGACTGCGTGACCCACGCGGCCGCGTGCCCTGATTTTCGATGTAAAACGGGTGCACAGCTGAAAGTTGTGCTAGAGTGGTGCTGGACTGGCGCTGGACACGCGACCGCATGCCCCACGCGGCCGCGTCGTACCCCATTAACTGCCCACTCGCGCGATCGCATGACCCATGCGATCGCGTCACCCCAATTTTGGCAATTATATCAATTTGAACAGAGAGTTGTGCTAGCGCGAGGCTGCACTCGCGCCAGAAGCACAAACTGGGTCACGCGACCGCGTGGCCGACGCGATCGCGTCAATCCGTATAAGAGCAATGCCCCACGCGACCGCGTTCCCCACGCGGCCACGTCGCTTGCGCCGCCCAGTTTTCTTTCTCTCTCTCTCCCAATCCTAATTCTCTCTTATTCTCTTATCCTTTTCTTTTTTCTTTCACTTTAATATTTGTCTCTTCTATTTTCAGTTTTTCTTTGCTTGAGGACAAGCAAACCTTTAAGTTTGGTGTTGACGCTGCGCTTATAGGTTTTCTAGTACAAAAGGGAGGTGAATCATCTTCGCAAAGGAGCACAACTTGAAGAATAAAGTGACCGCTAGGATAATTAAGGTGATTGAGTTCCTTTCATTTTTTATTCCTCCCCTCTTTGTCTATGTTATGTTCCGATTTTCTGCTATTTTGCTTTGTTTGTTGCATGATCATTTATTAGTTAGAATCCTAGGACTAGTTTAGTTTTCTTTTTAATTGCTTTAATACTGAAAAGATGTTTCATGTACCATTCACTGAACTTGAATCTAAAAAGAAAAGAAAAAAAATGATGTATTGCATGAGAAATTGAGTTAATTTTAAGAATAGTCTGATTTACTTAAATGTGGTGGTATTTTCTGTGATTCTGAATGCATGCTTGAACAGTGCATAACTTTGATAGTGAAGCTTATGAATGTTAAAATTATTGGCTCCTGAAAGAATGATGAAAAAAGAGAAATGTTATTGATAATCTGAAAAATCATAAAATTGATTCTTGAAGCAAGAAAAAGCAGTGAAAAACACAAAGCTTGCGAAAAAAAAACAACAAGCAGAAAAAGCCAATAACCCTTTAAAACTAAAAGGCAAAGGGTAAAAAGGATCCAAGGCTTTGAGTATTAATGGATAGGAGGGCCCAAAGGAATAAAATCCTGGTCTAAGCGGCTAAATCAAGTTGTCCCTAACCATGTGCTTGTGGCGTGAAGGTGTCAAGTGAAAAGCTTGAGATTGAGCGGTTAAAAGAGTGTGCTTAAGAACTCTGGGCACCTCTAACTGGGGACTCTAGCAAAGCTGAGTCACAATCTGAAAAGGTTCACCCAGTTATGTGTCTGTGGCATTTATGTATCCGGTGGTAATACTGGAAAACAAAATGCTTAGGGTCACGGCCAAGACTCATGAAGTAGCCGTGTTTAAGAATCAACAAACTGAACTAGGAGAATCAATAACACTATCTGAATTCTGAGTTCCTATGGATGCCAATCATTCTGAACTTCAAAGGATAAAGTGAGATGCCAAAACTGTTCAGGATTGCAGTTGTAAACCCCACTATAAGAGAAGACATGGGCTTAATCGAACTCTCATTCTCATGCAAATTCACATCCTAAGCTTATATTAGTTTTGGTTGCTTGAGGACAAGTAACCGTTTAAGTTTGGTGTTGTGATGCGTGAGCATCTTGTCTATCTTTTCCTAGTGAATTTGCATCTAATTTGTTGAGTTTAGTTAAGAATTAATTATATTTTAGCCATTATGGATGCTATTTTGAGTTTTGTGCAATTTTATTTATTTTAGGTAGCATTCGGATGGATTCGATGAGTTTCTGCAGAGAAAGAGAAGAAGCCAAGAAGATGACCAGCAAATATCGACGCGGACGCATGGCTCACGCGACCGCGCGGAATGGAGGAAATCGCAATGACGCGATCGCGTGCCTGACGCGATCGCGTGGACTANNNNAAGAAAAGATATTATTTTAATTTTTAGTTTTAGATATTAGATTTTAAATTTATTAGGATTAGTTATAAAAAGGGAGAAACTTTCCTTCCTTTGTAGAGGTCCTGGGGGAGATTCCACCTCATCCCATCAGGGGAACATAACTGACAATCCTAATTTTCTTTCTTTTCTATGAGCAACTAAACATCCACTGTTAAGGTTAGGAGCTCTGTCTATTGTATGGATTGATAATATTATTTTTCTATTTTAATTCATGTTTTGATTTATATTTCAATAATTGTTTTCGTTCTTTATTTTATGAATTTGGGTGGAACGGAAGTATGACCCATGTTCTAATTGAGTTCTTGTAAAACTTGGAAAAGCTCTTTACTTGAACAATAGCTTGAAAATATATTATCCTATTTAATCTCTTTTATACTGCATCTCAACACCAATTTTTGTTTGTCTAACTAAGCCTATCAAACACTATTGTTGCTTAGTCCATCAATCCTCGTGGGATCGACCCTTACTCACGTAAGGTATTACTTGGTACGACCCGGTGCACTTGCCGGTTAGTAAGTGTGGTTGTAAAAGTACTGCACCAGTCAAGTGGACTAAAATCTAAATCCTTAATTAACCCAATCTTCCCACCTAACTTAGGACAATCCATGTAATCAAAATACAAAACCTAACTATCCATTAACCATGTTCTCCACATATTCATGCATCCTAATTTTGAGTACAGTACATATGCATTGCTATCACCATTTACTTTGGGGCATTTTGTCCCCTTTTATTATTTGCTCTTTTTTTTCTTTTTCTCCCCATTTATTTTATTTTATTTTTATTTTTTATTTTTTTATTTTTTTATTTTTTTATCAATGCATATGGTTAAATTATTAAATGCATGAACATGTCCTAAACACTTCTTTCACATAGATATACAACACCCAATTCTTAAAACCAAATGTTTCCAAACCCAACTTCCCCACACTTAAATCATGAACACTCTCACTATTCTAAGCTAACCAAGGATTCAAATTAAGGACATTATTGTTTTACGCTTAGAGTTAATGATGTGCTAGAGTAAAGAACAAATGGGATAAGTACTCTTTGCCCACAAACAAAGATATCAAAACAAATAGAACACAGGTGGGGGCTAATGCCAAATAAGAGTGGGATTCTCAACTACATGGTAGCTACAACATGTAAGAGAAAACAATATAAGCAAAGGGCATGTCAACTAAATATCAAACAAATTATGAACACCAAAATGATTCAAGAAATTCTCAACAGTTGCATGGGAAAAATCAACACCAATGTGAAAATAACAAACTTAGAAAAGAAAATGAGAATAAGAAACAAAGTTAAAATACAATGAATAAAAGTATGCAAATACAACAGACAAAAGAAAATGAAAAATAAGAAAAATGAGAAGTGGAATTTTGAAGAGAGGGAGATGAAGAGAGTAAGAAAGGAAGAAGTGAGAAGAAGAAAGGTAGAAAGAAAGAAGAAGGAGAGAAGAAAGAAGAAGAAAGGAACAAAAACAGGGCAGCTGAGGCGCGACGGTGATGCGCACGCATAAACCACGCGCACGTGCCAAAAGAAGAAAGGGCAAGTGACGCGTAAGCGTCTCCCACACGTACGCATGAGATGCAGAAAAGAGAAGGTGATGCGTACGCGTGGGCGTAAATCGTACTCTTTGCCCAAAAACCGCACAACTCCAGTACAACTCTCTGGTTTTTGTACTAGGAACTCCAACATTATCATACGACGCGTGCGCGTCGTCCACGCTCACACATGGAGCGTGGTGCACGAAATTGTGATCATCAATGGCGCTAACAACTTGGTACGCACAATTGTAATCTCAACTCTTTGTCACAACTCCGCACAACTAACCAGCAAGTGTACTGGGTCGTCCAAGTAATAAACCTTACGTGAGTAAGGGTCGATCCCACGGAGATTGTCAGCTTGAAGCAAGCTATGGTCATCTTGTAAATCTCAGTCAGGCGGATTCAAATGGTTATGGAGTTTAAGATAATTAAAATATGAATAAAACATAAATTAAAATAGAGATACTTATGTAATTCATTGGTGAGAATTTCAGATAAGCGTATGAATATGCTTTGTTCCTCCTGAACCTCTGCTTTCCTATTGCCTTCATCCAATCATTCATACTCCTTTCCATGGCAAGCTTTATGTTGGGTTTCACCGTTGTCAATGGCTACCTCCCGTCCTCTCAGTGAAAATAGTTCAAATGCGCTATCACCGCACGTCTAATCATCTGTCGGTTCTCGATCATGTTGGAATAGGATCCATTGATCCGTTTGCGTCTGTCACTACACCCAACACTCGCGAGTTTGAAGCTCATCACAGTCATCCCTTCCCAGATCCTACTCGGAAAACCACAGACAAGGTTTAGACTTTCCGGATCTCAGGAATGGCTGCCAATAATTCTAGCCTATACCACGAAGACTCTGATCTCACGGAATGGAAGGCTCAGTTGTCAGGCGAGGCAACCATGCGTCATGAACCAGGAGGCTAAGAGATATGCACTTAAGCTATTGCAAGTAGAACGGAAGTGGTTGTCAGGCACGCGTTCATAGGTGAGAATGATGATGAGTGTCACAGATCATCACATTTATCAAGTTGAAGAACGAGTGTATATCTTAGAGAAGAAATAGGCTTGAGTTGAATAGAAAAACAATAGTACTTTGCATTAATTCATGAGGAACAGCAGAGCTCCACACCTTAATCTATGGTGTGTAGAAACTCTACCGTTGAAAATACATAAGAACAAAAGGGTCTAGGCATGGCCGAATGGCCAGCCTCCCAAAGATGAACATACAAGTTCGAAAGATTCTATGATGAAAATACAATAGCAAAAGGTCCTATTTATAGAAAACTAGTAGCCTAGGGTTACAGAAATAAGCAATTAATGCATAAATCTTCTTCCGGGCCCACTTGGTGTGTGCTTGGGCTGAGCATTAAAGCTTTCACATGTAGAGACTTTTCTTGGAGTTAAACGCCGGCTTTTGAGCCAGTTTGGGCGTTTAACTCCAGCTTTTATGCCAGTTCTGGCGTTTTGACGCCAGAATTTTTATGCTGACTTGGAACGCCAGTTTGGGCCATCAAATCTCAGGCAAAGTATGAACTATTATATATTGCGGGAAAGCCCAGGATGTCTACTTTTCAGCGGAATTGAGAGCGCGCCAATTGGGCTTCTGTAGCTCCAGAAAATCCACTTCGAGTACAGGGAGGTCAGAATCCAATAGCATCTGTAGTCCTTTTTCAGCCTCTGAATCAGATTTTTGCTCAGGTCCCTCAATTTCAGCTAGAAAATACCTGAAATCACAGAAAAACATACAAACTCATAGTAAAGTCTAGAAATATAATTTTTATTTAAAAACTAATAAAAATATAATAAAAACTAACTAAAATATACTAAAAACTACCTAAAAACAATGCCAAAAAGCGTATAAATTATCCGCTCATCAGAGCGCCTTTTTTTTTAAAAGCCTAAAAATAGAATTAAACACTCTCCTAACCTGTAAACACTCTAAACTTACCAAAATTCAAATATAACTAAAAATCTTTTAGTTTTTGAAAAATTTTTTCCAAAGACAATACAAACAAAACTTGCACTTCAAGCAAAATGCAATTCAAAAACAACTATTCTAATCAAAACATGGATCTAATAAGAAACCTAGCAATCAAAGTAAGATATACAAAAGTATGAAAAGAAGAAAACTATCTAACAATGGCAACCCAATTCATTCATTGATTGTATATACAAGAGAATAGAAAGAGTTTACCATGGTGGAGTGTCTCCCACCTAGCACTTTTAGTTATTATCCTTAAGTTGGACAATTGGGAGGCTCCTTGTCAAGGTGGTTTATTCTTGTACTCATCCTTGAACTTCCAAGGATGCTTGCTCCTCAAACAGTTGTCAGAATTTCCAACCGACTTCACCAAGTTTGGGTGAAGTTCTTCACAAGACATGAGCTCCCAAAATTGGCATTCATGTTGTGATCCGGGATCCCATATCTTATTTTCATACCCATTTTCTAATTGATCATCATTGTTCTATTCAGGTGGTAGGCACATAGAATTCTCATTGGAGTACCAAATTCTCCTCCTAGATCTATACAATTTAGCACTCCTCTAACCATGGTACCTATGCCTTGAGGGTTCAACCTTAATGTGCTTAACATCATTTTGCCAACCACTACACAACCCTCTCTTACTCTTCAATCCAGAAAGAGCTCTAAGTTGACCATCCATCTCAAGCAAACCATATTCAAGTGGGAAAGGAAAGCTTAGGGATAAGAGGTTTACCCACTTGAATGATGTAATGGATGATGGTGACTTACAAAGGGGTGGTCCCAATGATCTTGCAAGTTTCACTCCTTTGTGCTCTTCTTTGACTACCTCCACCTCTTGGCAAGCTTCTTCAATTTCAATTCCTTGTTCACCAACTTGTTCTATACATTTCTCATTGTTCAAGTCATGTGTTGGAGGTTGTGCTCTAGCCTCCTCAACATCAATTTCACAACACAATGAGAAAGGTTCAACAATCTCAAATAACACATTAGTTGGTGTGGAATTATCTTCAACGGTATGACTTGTCGCTTGCTCAACCTCCTCTAATCTTCCATCTTCCACAATATGCCTAGGAGGTTGCACATTATCCTCCTTAACATCGAATTCATGCTCAATGGAAGAATCTTCAACAACTTCCACAAAATCATCAACAACATTACTTGGTGTGGAAGTGTTCTCAAGCTTGGAATCCACCTCTTGTTCATCTTCACCTAGGTATTCAACCACTTCTTCTTCATCAACAATTTCTATCCTTTCCACTTGCTGCACAACACACTCCATTTCCTTGTTCTCATGTTGAGATTCTAAAATCTTCTTCATGCTACACTCTTCGGTTAATTTTTCACATTCATCTGTGGAGATGCTTTGTCAATGGTATGAATTCCATGAGTCTAAGTTGGCTTTAATTTGGGCAAGGTTAGCCTTGATAGCTTCGTGCGTCATTTGGGCTTCCTCTTGGTCTTTTTGACGGATGATTGCTTGAAGCCGATCTATTACTTCCTTGAGATAATCCCTTGGCTCTTGTTCCACTTAAATAACATAAGTAGGATCATATTGCTCTTGGATTGATGGACATGGACACTCTTCAATGGAAGGTTGTAGTGGAAAGAAGAGTTCATGTTGTGGTTGAAAGTTCTCATACATTGGAGGTGATTCATCTTGGTAAGAGTATGGAGGAGGTGGTTCTTGGAGGTATTGAGGTTAGAATTGTTGTGGTTCTATGGTGGTGTGTATGGCTCATATGGTTGTTTGTATGGTGGATATGGATTGGGATCATATGGAGGTGTTTGGTGGTATGAGGCTTGTGAGTATGGTGGTTGAGGACTATATTGAGGAGGGGGTTCATAGGCATATGGTGGGGGTTGTTGGTAATCACAAGGAGATCCGGCATAGCCATTGTCTTGGTATGCATCATAGAATGGCTCTTGCTCATAGTACAATTGGGAAGGTTGTTGCCAAAAAGGTTGATCAAACCCTTGAGGCTCCTCCCATCTTTGATTGTTCCATCCTTTGTGCATGTTGTCATTGCAATTCCCATTCCCTACAACATAGTTAGATCCAAACTCATAGCCAAAGTGATGAGAATTCATAGTGACAAGAGAAAATAAAAACAAAAGCTAACAAGAAATAATGAAAGTAAACTCCTAAAACTAGCAACAACTAACGAAGAAGAAAAAGGCAAACATATTCACAATATTCACATATATACAATAACTAAAACACCATTGCAATTCCCCGGCAACGGCGCCAAAAACTTGAAAGAAGGTTATCGTCGGTTAGGAATTTTCACAAAATAATTCCGTTGCAAGTATAGTCCAAACTGACAAACAATCTTCAATCAAAATTTTATTTTGTTTGTCACAAGTACAAACCCCAATAAAAATAAACCGAAGTATTTAAACCTCGGGTCATCTCACAAGGAATTGCAATGAAGTGCTCAATTATTAGCTATGAAGAAACAATGGGGTTTGATTTGGTGATTAACGAGAAAAGTAAATAGCAAGAAAGTAAATGACAATTAACTAATAAAGGAAAGGAAAAGAACTCTTGGCTAAGGCATGGAAATTGAGATTATCATCCTAGTCTACAAACCATATATTGACAATTATGAAGGGCCAAACCCATCAAGTCTACTTCTATGCTTGAAGTATGTCAAATAGGCTTGATCAACATCAACCCATAAGTCCCAACCTAGCAACTAATTGAATTATTACACTACAAAAAAAGAAGTTTAAAATGGCATTTATATTATGGCAGTTCTTCAGAACCGCCGTAATATTTGGATATTATGGCAATTATGGTCACTGCCAGTAATGAATTTGAATTTGGTGGCGGTTTTGGTCATTATGGCAGTTTTGAACCGCGGTTATCACTTGTATTTAAAATGACAAATTGGAAAGCCCTAGTTTCAGAAACACTTGGTTGAAAGTTGAAGCTCATGTATGATGCTACTGCAGTAACCTCTCCCTTGCATTCTCGGACGATCTCCTCCAAAGTGGGAGAACTCATGAAGAAATGAAGGAACCATAAAGCTGTCAAGTCTGACCTCTTTGCACTCAATTGATCATAACCTGAGCTACAGAGGTCCAAACGAGACGGTTCTAGTTGCGCTGGAAAGCTAACATCCAGGACTTCGAAATAATATAAAATTTGCCATATGTTACTTCGCGTATAGGGACGTGCACGCGCCATGTATGCATGTGCGCCGATGCTGCTCGTGGCCCACTAAAGTGAAATCGCCCCTAGCGATTTCTGAAGCACTTTGGGCCCAACCCAACTCATTTCTGATGCTATTTCATGCAGAATTCAAGCTTGGGCAAAGGGGGAGCAATTGTTTGGTAGTATAGCATCATGTAGGTTAGTTTCTAGAGAGAGAAGCTCCCTCTTCTCTCTAGAATTAGGTTAGGTTAATTCCATCTTAGATTTAGGTTTTGATTAATGTTCTCATCTTATTTCCTTTATGATTTCTTATTTCTACCACTCTATTCTTTTTAGTTCTCTTTTTAATTTTACTTTTATGTCTCTTTTATGTTTATGAATGCTCATGTTGAATTTGTTTACATTTAATGAAATTTAATGTTTGATGTTCTTTTATTGATGATTTGAGTTGTTGATTTACTTTTCTTGCAATTGGTAGTTGGTAGTTTTATTATTCTTGCACTTTTACCATGCTTTCTATTTGTACCCACCAAGTGTTTGACAAAATGCTTGGTTTGGCTTTAGAGTAGACTTTGAGCATTCTTGGCTTGGAAAGAGTAATTAGGCAATCTGGAGTCATGAAGACCCAACCTATGTTGGTGATCTAGAGTTGTTAGTTAATATCATTTTCAATGACGCTAATCTTTTGCTAATTCAATTAGTAAGTTGATTAGGAATTTTGATTTGAGATTAACTAGTCTTGTTTGACTTTCTCTCATGGAAGATTACTTACACCTTCTTCCAATGTTGGAGATGACGAAATAAGATAAATTCTTGTTAATTATTGTTATTAGTGACTAGGATGGAAAGCCTATGATCTCAACCCTTGCCATGAATGCTTCTCTTTATTAATTGCTTTCTTTAATTGCTTGTTTGAATTACTTTTCTTGCCATTTAATTTCTTGTCCTCTTATCAAATCAAACCCCCCCTTGTTCTTCATAGCCAATAATTGAGCATTTCATTGCAATTCCTTGTGAGACGACCCGGAGTTCTAATACTTCGGTTAATTCTTATTTGGGATTTGTTACTTGTGACAACCAAATTTTTTATTGGGAGGATTGTTTGTTGGTGTAGAACTATACTTGCAACGAGAATTTATTTGTGAAATTCTAGACCATCGAAGAATTCACTCATCAGAAGGCAGTTAGCAGAATAAAAGTTTCATCTACACCATGACGCCTAACAGTAGAACAGACTGTGTGAAAATCCCTGAGGTACTTGATAGGCTCTTGAGCAGGTAAGCCATGAAACTTGGGCATCAAGTTGATTAGCGCAGTCTTTAGTTCAAAATCTGCAGCCAGATTTGGGTGACGCACTTGATACGGTTGCAGAGTGAAGTCTGGAGCTTCAGCTTCCTAGAGAGTAATCTTCCTGGGCTCCGCCATATTACCTGCACGTAAATCAACCGAATTAGTAGAAAAGGAGCTTGTTTCTTCCTCCGATGGCGCTTCAGATTCACCCTCAGATGAGACTAGTGAATTGATAATAACCACTCCACCACCCTCAGAGGCTAACCTACGCCGAGCTCGCCTAATACTTGAAAGAGTCCTTTCAATTTCAGGATCAAATGCGGCTAAGCTCGGATCAGGAAACGAATGCGTCATTCAATGAAAGAAACATACAGCTCATGGTAATAAAATAAAATAAAATATGCAAAAATAAAAAATATGTACAGCAACTAATAATTTAGCACGCTATTGCAACTCCCCGGCAACGGCACCAAAAATTGATGCGGACAGAAATCAGCCAATTAAGAAATTAATATAAGAAATACGTTGCAAGTGTAGTTCTTAAACAGCAAAAATCCGATTATCAATTTAGAAGGGTTGTCACAAAATTAGAATAAAAATACTGGGAGTATGAATCCCAGGTCGTCTCCCAACGAGTTGACAAAAGGGTGCTATCTTATTAATCAGGACTTTTTCGAGAATTTTTGGGAGTTGAATAACAGGAAATAAATAATTGTAAATTAACGCAATAAAAATTAAAAGAGATTTATATATTCAAAATAAAAAGCCTTGACTGGGGGAATGATTAATTGGAAGTTCTGTCCTTGTTGGAATTCTCTCAAGTGTAGTATAAAGAGGTTGTTGTTTTCACTTAGTTAACCCTTACTAAATAAAGGAAAGTCAAGTGATTGAGCTAACTCTTATTCGCAAATCCTAATCCTCTCCCGTGGGAAGAACTAGCGTTAGTGAATAGAGAATTAGCCAACAACTTCCAAATTAACTAATCACTTGAGCATTCTAACTCTAGGGTCTCCATTTAATCAACCCCCAAGTCAAGTTGGGAGTCTACTCTATTGACATGAAAATTATTTGCACAGAATTAAAAAGGGAATAAAAGGAAGACATGATAAACAATAACTGAGAATTAATTAAAAGTAAAAATAATCATTTGCATTAATAAATTCTAAAAACAATCCAATTGTAACTCTAAACAAAGATTAAGGATATGGAAGAGTAAGGGAATAAGAAAACAGACTAGAATAATAACTTCAACGAAGGTAATGACTCTTCTCAATATCCAAAGCAAAAGTATAAAACTAAAAAATGTGAATGTAAAAGAAAACCTAGAGGAAGGGTAATTTTCCCTCCAAGATTCAAAACTAAAACTAAAACTACGCTAATGAGAATCTCCTTTGAGTCTCTGCATGTCCCCTGGCTCTAGTCTGTGTTTCTGGGCCAGAAACTGGGTCCAAACTCGGCCCAAAATCGCCCCCAGCATTTTCTATGATTTCTGCAGATCGCGCATGTCATGTGAACGCGTCAGTCACGCGTACGCATCGCTGGTTATCTTCGTGTGTCACAAATTAAAATCTTCGTCAGTCACGCGTACGCCTTACAAAGCCTGAAACACTGAACACACAGATCACGGTATCAAATGGTATAAAGGGAATTAAAATACACAAATTAAAGGCTTAGAAAACAAGTTTTAAATCATAGAACAAAACTAGGAAAGAATTGTAAAACCATGCAATTCGTATGAATAAGTGTGCAAAAACTTGATGAAACCATAAAATAGTGGTTTATCACTCCTCCTTAAACTCCTTTCAAGTTCAGGATCAAGATTAAAGAGAGGTTCTTTATCCCTGTTCCTGGTCATAAAGAAGAAAAGAAAGAATGGAAGCTTCTATATCTGATTTGAGTATAGAGAGCTCCCAGTGAGATGTGAAGAAAGAAGAGGAAGATAGAAGAATGATGATAGAAGAAGTAGAAGAAGAGTTCAAATAAATAGAAGTAGAGAGGAGAAGAATTAGAAATAAAAAAGATAAATAAGAATTAAAATATTTTTATTTTTGTTTCATCTATTTATTTAAATCAAAAATAAAAGTTAATGAATTAAAAGGATTTGAAAATTAAATGATGAATTTTCGAAAAAGAAGAGAGAAATAGAAGATGAAATTTTGAAAATTAGGAGAGAGAAGAATTAGTTAGGAAGTTTTGAAAAAGAAGAGAGAGAAGATAAGTAACTAATTAGAAAAGATTTGAAACCAAGATAAGATATAAGATTAGAAAAGATTTTAATTTAAAATTTGAAATTTGAAAATTAATTTTGAATTTTAAATTTTGAAATTTTGAAATTGAAATAAGATAAATATTTGAAAAAGATTTGATTTTTGAAAAGGTTTGATTTTAAAATTTGAATTTGAAATAAGATAAGATGAGATTTTTGAATTTCGAAGAGAGATAAAAAAGATAAGATAAGATTTGTTTTTAAAAGATTTGATTTTTGAAATTTTGAAGTTTAAAACTAAGATAAGATAAGATAAAAATTTAAAATTAAAATCTGAATTTTTAATGAAATTTTTGAAAATTTAATTAAAATAAAGATAGAAAAGATATTTTTTATTTTTGAATTTAATGAAGAAAGAGAAAAACAACAAAAAAATACTAAACTTAAAATTTTTAGATCTAAAGGGACCTAGTGTGGGAAAATTAACAAGAAAAACACAAAGGGACATCAAACTTAAAAATTTTAAGATCAAAACAAAAAGAAAAACAAGAACACTTTGAAGATATAGAAGAATACCAAGAACAAAACTCAAAGAATTTAAAGAACACAAGAACATGCAAAAGACACCAAACTTAAAAATTTTAAAAAATAAAGATAAAATTTTCAAAAATTTAAAGAAAACACACAAGAAGACACCAAACCTAAAGATTGACACAAGATTTAAATAAAGAAACTATTTTTGAAAAATTTTTACAGAGAAAGACTCAAAAATTTCGAAAACTACCAACAAGAATAACAACAGAAGACTCAAACCAAAAACAAAGATTAAACAAAGAAAATAAATTTTTTTTTTAAAAAGTTTTTGATTTTTCGAAGAAAAAGAAAAATAAAATAAAAGACTCTAACAAAATTAAAGACAATACCTGATCTAGGGAACAAGATAATCCATCAGTTGTCCAAACTCGAACAATCCCCAGCAACGGTGCCAAAAACTTAGTGCACGAATTCCCACGCTTCGTACAGCTGAACCAGCAAGTGCATTAGGTCATCCAAGTAATATCTGAGCGAGTCAGGGTCGATCCCATGAGGATTGTAGTTTAAACCAAGCTAAGGTTATCTTGCATATCTTAGTCAGGCGGATAGAAGAGTTATTGGTTTGCATTTGGTTAAAAGCATAAAAGGAATGAAAAAGGGTAATCAGAACTCAGAAGTCGTGTAAACTATAATAAGAAGGTGGTTAAGGCTTGGAGATTCTTTGTCCTTCTAGATTAACTCTGGTATTACTGTCTTCTTCAATTGTGAATGATTTCTTCTATGGCAGGCTGTATGTGATTGACGCTGGTTTGAGCAGCCACCAATACTCCTCCAGATCTGAACCCCAGGGTTAGTGCGAATCCATTCTGATTGAGAGTGAAGTTCCTACAGTTCATTCTCCTTGGTGATCCTACTCAAAGCACCACAGACAAGGTCGAATCCTCCGGGTCGGAGGATATTGCGGCTTGATTCTAGCCTCCACCACAGAGACCCTAATCTCCCCATACATTGGCTGAACTGGTGTCTCGAGAAGCCCCCAACGAATTCATGGATTAACGTCTAAGAGATGTATAGTCAAGCTGGCGGTTCAATGCTTTCCACTTAAGTATTCACACGAACCCAAGAAGAACACGGGTGGTTGTCAGGCACGCGGTCTTAGTATAAAAAACGAAGATGATTGTCACGGGTCATTGATGAGCGGATAATTTATACGCTTTTTGACATTGTTTTTAGTATGTTTTTAGTAGGATCTAGTTACTTTTAGGGATGTTTTTAATAGATTTTGTGTTAAATTCACATTTCTGGACTTTACTATGTGTTTGTGTGTTTTTCTGTGATTTTAGGTATTTTCTGGCTGAAATTGAGGGACTTGAGCAGAAATCAGATTCAGAGGTTGAAAAAGGACTGCTGATGCTGTTGGATTCTGACCTCCCTGCACTCAAAGTGGATTTTCTGGAGCTACAAAACTCGAAATGGCGCGCTTCCAATTGCGTTGGAAAGTAGACATCCAGGGCTTTCCAGAAATATATAATAGTCCATACTTTGGCCAAGAATGAACGACGTAAACTGGCGTTCAACGCCAGCCTTCTGCCCAAATCTGGCGTCCAACGCCAGAAAAGGATCCAAAACCAGAGTTGAACGCCCAAACTGGCACAGAAACTGGCGTTCAACTCTACAAATGGCCTCTGCACGTGCAACACTTAAGCTCAGCCCAAACACACACCAAGTGGGCTCCGGAAGTGGATTTATACATCAAATACTTACTCATGTAAACCCTAGTAGCTAGTTTATTATAAATAGGACCTCTTACTATTGTATTAGGCATCTTTGGATTACCTTATGATCCTTTGATCACGTTTAGGGGGCTGGCCATCTCGGCCATGCCTGGACCTTTCACTTATGTATTTTCACGCGCGATTGCAGGGCGTTAGTGACAGACGCAAAAGGATAGTAAATCCTATTCCAGCATGATAGAGAACCGACAGATGAATAGCCGTGCCGTGACAGGGTGCATGAGCATATTATTCACTGAGAGGATAAGATGAAGCCATTGGCAAGGATGATGCCTCCAGACGATTAGCCGTGCCGTGACAGGGCATTGGATCATTTTCCCGTGAGATGACCGAAAGTAGCCATTGATAGTGGTGATGTATCACATAAAGCCAGCCATGGAAAGGAGTAAGACTGATTGGATGAAGGTAGCAGGAAAATTTTCGAAAATATCTCCCCTCTTTTTCAAAAATTTCTTTTTTATTAACTAATTATTTTTATTTTTAAATTTAAAAAAAATAAAAAATAAAAAATTTTGAAAATTTCTAACATTTTTCAAAAACCATTTTTCAAAAATCACTAACTCTTTTTCAAAATAATTTTCGAAAATTATCCCTCTCTCATCCTATTCTATTTATTCATTCATATCCTAACATCTCATCTCACATCTCTTCCATTCGTACAGTTGTGTTTCTTCCTTTACATCACATTCTTTGTCTCCCCCTCTTTTCTTCCACTCACAAAGGGATCCCTATACTGTAACATAAAGGATCTCTATTATTATTATTATTTTTCTGTGCCTTCTTCTTTGTCATATGAGCAGGAGCAAGGATAAGAACATTCTTGTGGAAGCAGATCCAGAACCGAAAGGACTCTGAAGAGAAAATTAAGAGAAGCTAAAATACAACAATCCAGAGATAACCTTTCAGAAATTTTCGAACAGGAAAAGGAGATGGCAGCCGAAAATAATAATAATGTAAGGAAGATGCTTGGTGACTTTACTGCACCTAATTCCAATTTACATGGAAGAAGCATCTCCATTCCTGCCATTGGAGCAAACAACTTTGAGCTGAAACCTCAATTAGTTTCTCTGATGCAGCAGAACTGCAAGTTTCATGGACTTCCATCTGAAGATCCTTTTCAGTTCTTAACTGAATTCTTGCAGATATGTGATACTGTTAAGACTAATGGAGTAGATCCTGAAGTCTACAGGCTCATGCTTTTCCCTTTTGCTGTAAGAGACAGAGCTAGATTATGGTTGGATTCTCAACCCAAAGACAGCCTGAACTCTTGGGATAAGCTGGTCACGGCTTTCTTAGCCAAGTACTTTCCTCCTCAAAAGCTGAGCAAGCTTAGAGCGGATGTTCAAACCTTCAGACAGAAAGAAGATGAATCCCTCTATGAAGCTTGGGAAAGATACAAACAATTGACCAAAAAGTGTCCTTCTGACATGCTTACAGAATGGACCATCCTGGATATATTCTATGATGGTCTGTCTGAGTTATCTAAGATGTCATTGGATACCTCTGCAGGTGGATCCATTCACCTAAAAAAAACGCCTGCAGAA
>NC_029785.2:51851916-51855750 GCF_000816755.2 Arachis ipaensis | reverse complement strand
TCAAAAACGGAATCAAAAAATAGCAGAAGAAAAATCACACCCTGGAGGAGCATCTGTCTGGCGTTCAAACGCCAGAACAGAGCATAGTTCTGGCGCTGAACGCCCAGAATGGGAGCATCCTGGTGCTGAACGCCCAGAACAAGCATGGTTCTGGCGTTCAACGCCAGAAATGGCAGCAAATGGGCGTTGAACACCCAAAATGGGCACCAACCTGGCGCTGAACGCCCAGAGTTGTGTGCAAGGGCATTTTACATGCCTAAATTGGTGCAGGGATGTAGATGCCTTGACACCTCAGGATCTGTGAACCCCACAGGATCCCCACCTACCTCATCATCTCTCTTTCCATTCTTGATCATCCCTTCTATTTTCATTTACCACTCACATCCATACACCCACTACCTTCAAAAATTCAACATCTCTCTACCACAGCTTTCTACCCAAATCTGGAGTCCAGCGCCAGAAAAGGATCCAAAACCAGAGTTGAACGCCCAAACTGGCACAGAAACTGGCGTTCAACTCCACAAATGGCCTCTGCACGTGCAACACTTAAGCTCAGGCCAAACACACACCAAGTGGGCCCCGGAAGTGGATTTATACATCAAATACTTACTCATGTAAACCCTAGTAGCTAGTTTATTATAAATAGGACCTCTTACTATTGTATTAGGCATCTTTGGATTACCTTATGATCCTTTGATCACGTTTAAGGGGCTGGCCATCTCGGCCATGCCTGGACCTTTCACTTATGTATTTTCACAAAGTACCTCTATCCCTATTCTATTATTTATTATTCAAAAACACCATTATCACTTTATATCTGCCTGACTGAGATTTACAAGGTGACCATAGCTTGCTTTATACCAACAATCTCCGTGGGATTCGACCCTTACTCACGTAAGGTATTACTTGGACGACCCAGTGCACTTGCTGGTTAGTTGTATCGAAGTTGTGACAATTATGAATTAAGATCAGAGCACCAAGCTTTGGAGCCATTACCAGGATTTGTTCGAGCTTGGAGATCACAATTTCATGCACCAGTCATCCCGTTCATCATGTTGAAGAACAAAAATACATCTTAGAATTAAATCAAACAAGGATTGAAGAGAAACAGTAATACTTTTATTAATCCATAAAACTCAGCAGGGCTCCTCCCCTCAACCTAGGAGGTTTAGAAACTCATATTGATAGAAAACACAATGATAAACGAAAATATGGCATAGTGTTTTTTATGATTATGTAAAATATCCCTTAAATACTAAACTAATGACTAAAGATTACATAAGAAAGGGTAAAACAGTCTTTTAGTGCTAAGATCCACTTCTGGGGTCCACTTGGTGAGTGTTTAGGCTGAGTTTTGATAAGATCCACGTGCTAGGAGGCCTCTAGGGCATTGAACGCTGGCTAGGGGGTCCTCTTTGGGCGTTTGGACGCTGGTCTCCTCCTTTGGACGTTGGACGCCTGGAATGGGGCAGGAGACTAGCATTGGACGCTAGTTTTGGGACTTCTATTCTGAAGCAAAGTATGGACTATTAAACATTGCTGGAAAGCTCTGGAAGTCAACTTTCCATATCCATTAAGAATGCTCCATTTAGATTTCTGTAGCTCCAGAAAATATCTTCCGAGTGCAAGGAGGCCAGATCTGGACAGCATCTGCAGTGTTTTCTCTGTCTCTGAATCAGACATTTGCTCTAGCTCCTCAATTTCAGCCAGAAAATACCTAAAATTGCACAAAAACACACAAACTCAAAGTAGAATCCAAAAATGTGAATTTTACACTAAAACTTTTGAAAACTTAATAAAAAATTGAACAAAACATGCTAAAAACTATATGAAAATGATGCCAAAAAATGTATAAAATATTCGCTCATCACAACCCGACATGTCCAGTAGCTAACTCGGGCATTGTCTCTCAGTTGTGCACAAATATCTCAGCACATTGGCTTATCGTTAGAGGGAGAGTGCCCTGTTACCATTAGAGGCAATATATGCCCTATCACCATTAGAGGGAATATGTACCTTGACACCATTAGAGAGAATATGTGCCTTGTCACCATTAGAGAAAATATGTGTCCTGGCACCATTAGAGGGAATAGGTGCCCTATCACCATTAAAGGGAATAGGTACCCTATCACCCTTACAACCAAAGAGAAAATATAGACATACTCATCATCAATCATTCTCAATCATGCCTCATTTATCATATTCATTCATTTTCAATCAATCATCGTCAAGTTAACCTTCATTTATAATAGTCTCAATATTCCGCACTTCCTCAATCAACCAGCATTAGTTTCATCATCATTTATACCATGTTTAACTTCTTTCAAAGCCCTCAATCTAAGTTCTTCTATTCATAACCTTCCACTATAGGTCCCCTCTCCGTTTTATGTTTAAAAATTAGGTATTAGGTCCTAGAAGGTAGTTATAGAGATTTGGAAATCTAGAGGATTGAATTACACTCAAAATTCTCATTCTTGGCTAAAACAGGAGGGCTCGCGTACGCAAGCTTATGGCTGCGTACGCGAGAGGGCAAAACAGTAGAAACTACTCGCATCGCGTGTGCCACCCGCGTACGCAAGAGTCCATTTTCACAGGTCTGCGTATGTGAGACTATGTCCGCATATGCAAGATATCAAGGCAACGAATGAATCTCACGTCATGTGTGCATGCTCGCGTACGCGACTCCTTTTTCTAAAAAAGCTGCTAAGTCTAAAACCAATTTTCGATACCAAACTTCCGACATTCATAACTTCCTCTACCAAACACCGATTTCTACAAACATTAAACCATTTGAAATAATCTTCATTCAAATCCAAAATCCAAGGCTCAAGTTATGATCTGCCGAAGTTGGTTAAAAATTACTTTTTGCAAAGAATTGCTAAATCTCCATTTTACCTAACTTCTTTCTCAAAACCAATAGTTTCACACTTGAAAATAACACTAAACATGCTTAATACCATTCTATGTCATTTCTATCTCTTTCACATAAACTAATCACTTAATTATATTCGATTCCATTCCACACAATCCAACAATCCAAATAACATAACTCATGCTCATCATAATACATTATCATCATCAAACATCAATATCAACAATGAACAATATCATCATTCATTAACTCATTTTCAACATAATTCCATATTTTTATCAAGGTTACTAAACATTAACATACATACACATTCCAACCTATCATATGGTTGTCTGGCCTATGTTTTCATGAAACAATATATATTATTTACGAAAAACCAAAACCATACCTTGACCGATTCCTCCCTAATGCCTGGAACGTCTTGAATTCCTCCATTCACAAGCTTTAAACCTCCACCACAAGAATTTTTAGCCCCCAGCATCCAACTCAAGCTTTCAACTCCATCAATTTTGTTCCAATTCCATACAAACATCACTAAAATCAATATAGAATTTGCTAGCTTAACAATTTCACAAGGGTTCGATGTTTCTCACCTTACTGATGGAGATTTGGGACAAGACCCTGCAAGTCCACAAAGATAATTTGATCTAAATTTTTTAGTGGGTTTTGTAGATAATTTTGAGACAAACGTGTGGCCGCTGACGACTCGTCAATCAGAGTTTCAGATTGAAAGTTATGGAAGAAAGAAGATTAGAATGGGGTTAGGGTTCTTCCCTTGCCACCATTTCAGCGTGAATCATATGAAATGCAGAAGGTTATGGCTGTTTCATACTTATATATGTTGGTCCTTGGGTCCGATTTGGGCCCTGTCTAACTAGTTTGGTCCGTTGGCCCATTTTTGGGCTAAAAACTTTAAAATTTAATATAAAAAAATATATTTTAATTATTTCTATCTTCCTAGA
>NC_029785.2:51823594-51851798 GCF_000816755.2 Arachis ipaensis | reverse complement strand
CTAGACAATAAATTTTAATTTTCTAATTTCTTTAAATAATAATTAATTTTTTGCTTAATTATTTACTAATTATCCGGGGTTTACAAGCATCAACTTTCAAGAAAATCAGACTTCTTGAAATTCGTGTACTTTGATATTTGTAGTCCTTTGAAAGTACGATCTTTTTTAGTTGAGATATTTACTTTATTACTTTTATTGATGATCACTCAAGAAAGCTATGGATTATACTTTGAAGACAAAGAACAAATTTTTGAAAAAGTTCAAACAATTCCAAGCTTTGATTGAGAAACAATCAGGTAAAAAGCTTAAGTGTATTTTCATTGACAATGGTGGTGAGTACCGTGGTCCATTTCATGAGTATTACAAGTATCAAGAATTAGGCATGAAAGGACACCTCCTAAAATACCTCAGTTGAATGGTTTGACAGAAATGATAAATAAAATACTAATTGATAGAGTTAGGTGTATGCTTACTGAAGCTGCCTAAAATCTTTTGGGATGAAGCATTACTTACAGCAACTCATGTAATTAATTTGACTCCTACACTTGGTCTGGACAATGATGTTTCAGATCATGTTAGGTCGAGCAAAGATGTCTTGTATGATCAATTAAAAGTATTTAGAAGCAAAGCATTTGTTCATGTTCCAAATGATGAGAGGTCCAAGTTAATGCAAAGACAAGGTAGTGCTTTTTTATTGGGTATGGTTAGGATGAGTTTGGTTACAGATTTTATGATCCAGTAAGAAGCTCATAAAAAGCTGTGATGTAGAGCTTACTGAAGACTAAACTATTTGTTGAGTTAGATAATTTTGGGTTGATATTATAATGACAAACATTTATTATTGGGTTAAAAGCTCAATTGTATTTGTGATGTGTGTGAATTGTTTGTAGGCCCAAGTAATTTGCAATCAAGAAAGGGCTCAAACTAAATGGAAGCATTCTCCCTTGCACCAACCATTGCCCCAATGGTGCTGATAAAAAAATCAACAAAGAAAAAGAAACTTTGTAAACAAATAAAGATTTCTCAGATTAGGATTCAACAAAATGAAAAAGGTGATCTTCAATATCAAACATCAAAGAAGAAAAAAAAAAAGAAAAGTCAAACATTGAAGCTGCAAGGAAAGATCAAATCAAATGTTTATTTAGAGTAAATCACAGCTTTTTAGTTCCATTATATGCAACCATTTTGGCTTGTTTAAACTACTCTTCTCAATGTTGAACAATTCGGGAAAGAAGAAGAGAAAGGATCGCTTCCTCTTTGTTTCAAATCAAAGATTGTATTACATCAGAAAACAAAGTGTAGCAGCTGTGTTACCATTCTTGTGCATGCAAAAGTGAGATTGTTAAGGCTACTAATTTTATGCTGCATCTATTTGGGAAAGAAAAAGAAATTGGGGGTTACTTTTTCTCATTCAAATGAATGGCTAAGAATGAAACTTGGAGTCAAAGTTTAAATCAACAGTGTAGATTATTAAAGCAAAAATTGAAAAAGAAGAGCTAGCAAAAAAGGGAGAAAGCAACAAGCAAAATTAGAGAAAATGCAGAGGCAGTGAAACAAAATTGAAGAGCCAACTTCACACTATATAGTTGGCCTCACAACAACGTTAGGAAAATAGAGTGAAAAAAATTCAAAACATCATTTCACACATGCATAATTATTTTCCTTCTTCTTGAACTTCATTTTAGATATTTTGTGTTATGGTTATCTAATATTAATATTTCTATATTGAGAAAAAGGCAAATTATGGTGAGAAATAAAATGAAAAAGCCATGAGAGAAAAGAGACAATAGAGATATATTGAAAAGCCAAAAGAAATTTTTTGTGTATTTGGTTTTTGATGAACTAGGATTAGTTCTTCTTGCCAAGTTGGGATAACACTTGTTAGCTTTTGAACTAGTAGATTCTCCTTTACCAAGTTAGGACAGCACTTGGTGGTGGCTAGGCTTGGGTAGAAGCTTAGTGGTTGATATTAGATAAATTAGGTTGTAATATATTGGTATTGGTGTATGTAATCAGTTAGATTATAGTGAAAATTCTAGTATGGTTATAGGAGAGACTGGATGTAATTTTTATGGTACGAGAAAACCAGACCATAATACATGCTTGCCTATTTATCTTCTTTCCAACTTTGTTCTATTCTGGTTTTAGAGACAAAATGAAAAAAATCTCCTGCATAATCTGCTTTTGCAAAAAAGGCTAAAAGAGCTTCTTTTCTGAATTCAACTTAATTCAACCCCCTTCTCAACTTCTAGCGGTACCCTCAATTGGTATCAAGAGCCTGGTCTTAAGGAGTCAAGCATCACAGCTTGGAGCAAAGATGCATGGCCAACAACATGGGTGCTAACATCATGACGTACACGCTCATTGAAGAGCAGTCTAACAATAGATCTCCCTACTTCAACGGCAGCAACTACTCATACTGAAAAGAGAGAATGAGAACTTTTGTGTAGTCAATTGACTACAACATCTGAAATATTATTGTTAATAGATCTGATATCCCAACAAAACAAAATGCTGATGAAGATGTGGTGCCAAAGGAAGACAATGAGTGGATAGAGGAAGAGAATAAGAAGGTTGAACTCAATGCAAAAGCAGTCAACCTAATGCACTGTGCAATAAGTTTTGAAGAGTACATAAAATTTTGAAGGTGCAAAACTACAAAAAAAATCTGGGACAAGCTAAAACTCACCCATGAAGAAAAAAACAAGTGAGAGAGATAAGAATAAACATGCTGATAAAGGAGTACTAAATGTTCCTCATGAATGAGGTTGAAATAATTGACCAGATGTTCGAGAGGTTCTCAACAATCCTCAACAACCTGGACGCCATGGGAAAGAGCTTTTCTGAAGAAACTTTAGTAAGAAAGATCTTGAGAAGTCTTACTAAGAAATGGGAAGTGAAAAGTACTGCCATCTCCGAAAGAAATGATTTGATAAAAATTACCTTTGATGAGCTAAGAGGCAAGTTGCTCGCCTATGAAACTACCCACATGTCTTAGACAAAAAGAAAAATGTAGCATTGAAGTAAAGAACGATAGCCAAAGAAGATGAACCTGATGATAGCATTTCGGATAAAGAGATGGTGCTTTTTTTGCAAGAAAAATGAGGATATTAATGAGATTTAAAAGAAAAAGGTAAAAGAACTACTTCATCCAAAAATTTCAAAAAGGATCAATCCAAGTTTACTTGTCACCACTGCAAGGAGCCAAATCACTTCAAGTCCGACTATGCTCAATTGAAGAAAGGCAAAAAATCAAGGAAGGACAAAAAGAAGGTGATGGTGGCAACATGGAAAGATTTGGAAAATGATTATGATTTTGAAGAAGAATAAGATTCTTATCATGAGGCTCAAACGTGCCTGATATTGATGAGGTAGATCTCTTTAATTTATCCATTGATGAACTGCACTCTATTATCAAAGATTTCACTGTGAACTCAAGAATTTTTTTGATAAATATGTTAAGTCCAAGAAAGATAATGAGGCATTGAGAGCTGAAAATGAATTTTTATTAGAAAAAGCAAAGGCAATCGAAGCTTATGATGAAAACTCTTTGAAAGAAGAAATGATGCTTTAAAAGATAAATTAAACAAATTCAGTCTCAAGCATTCGATCTCAACCTCTACTGATTGAATTGCTGAAAATGAAAGGCTAAATGAGACAATTAAGAATCTTAATAGAGACCTAGCAAAATTGCTCAAGGTTAACAAAATCTTGACAACTTACTTGCTTATCAAAGATCTAGTTTTGACAAATCTAGACTTGAATTCAAAGAGGAAAGCAAATCAGTTTTTAAACAAACGTTTAAAAAATTTGAAGCTTCCTTTTCCAAGAATGTTAAGTCTAAAATTTTCAGCAAGCCTCAAAATTTAGCATATAGGAACCATTGCTATAAATACAATAAAAATGGTCATGTTCCTCAACAACGCTTCATTTTTCTGAGGTCTTTTGGTGATAACAAATTTTATAAAGTTGTTCATGATTATAATGCTCTTGCCTTACATCCAAGAAGAAAAAGGACATGTGGTATCTTGATAGTGGATGTTCAAAGCATATAACCGGAAAGGCTACCTTCTTCATCAAACTCAACAAGTATGATGGAGGGTTTGTCACTTTCAGAGATGATGGTAAAGGTAAAATAATTGCCATTGGTAAGGTTCGCAAAGATTTTTCTACTTGCATAGATAGTATTTTTCTAATAGATGGGTTAAAGCATAATCTCTTGAGCATAAGTCAATTATGTGACATTTGATATGTAGTAACCTTTAGGAAATTAGATTTTAAAGTCAGAAATGAAAAAACAAGGGTTGTTTTGTTTATTGCAAAAAGATGTGACAATGTCTATGGTCTCACTCTAGATAATCTTAAGTTTCAAAATATAACTTGTTTTTTTTCAATGAAATCTAAAAAATGGACGTGGCACAAGAGATTAGGACATGCTAGTATGTTTCAAATCTCAAAACTTGTTAAAAGAGACTTAGTCAAAGGCCTTTCTAACATTAAGTTTGATGAAGACATTACTTGTGATACTTGTCAAATGACAAATAAAAACTTCTTTCAAACCCAAGAAAGATGTTTCTACTAAGAAAATATTGGAATTATTACATCTTGACCTGTTTGGACCAACTAGGACTCAAAATATTGAAGAAAAAAACTATGCAATTGTTATTGTTGATGATTATACTAGGTTTGGTTGAATATCTTCCTGTTGCTCAGATCGTGCTCAGTGTCCCATCTAAAGTGCAGCTGTAATAAAGAAACCTTAAAATTAGTTAAGTAACATAGAAGATATAAACTAGCAAAGAAGGTTTGAAACCAAAAATAAAAGTAATTACCGCCCATTTCTGAAACCATCACTCCTTGGTCTTAGCAGGGATCTTCTTCTAGCTGGGCTAGGGATGGTCGTACAATAGCTTGATGATATTGGTCATCTCCTGCATACACGAATTGTTGTTCGGCGCAAACCTAACAACAAATTACAAACAAAATAATATGGCAATTCCATAACTAGGTGATAAACCCCCTTTTTAGGGTTTATCTTGTGTTGAATTTAGAGCATTTTGAAAACCTTTCCTCACATTTATTCAATAAAATAGCATGATTTTGTGATTGTCTCCTTAATTGTGCTTAGATGTGAAAACATGCTTTTTAGACCTTTAATTTGATCATTTTTATCCTCCTTTGATTTCACTAGATGCCTTGATATGTTTGCTAGTGATTTCAGATTGAAAAGGGCTAAGAAAGGATCAAAGGAGTGGAAGGAAAGCATACAAAGTGGAGAAATCATGAAAAGCCAAAGATTTGGAAAAAGCTCATGGGCGCGTGCGTGCACTATGCGCCTACGCGCGGATTGCGAAATGCTCCAGGGACGCATACGTGCGCTGTGCGCATACGCGCCGAAGGCCGCACGTGATTTTTAAAGAAGAACTCGTGCCTGGCGATTTTGGAGGGTTTCTGGCCCCATTTGGAGCTGAGTTTTTGGCGGGAAAAGGCTAAATAGACCAAGGAATGAAGGGGAATGGAGGAGGACATTCATTCACACATTTTAGATCTAGTTTTAGTTAGTTTTAGAGAGAGAAACTCTCACTTCTCTCTAGGATTAGGTTTAGTTAGATCTAGGTTTTAATTCATGCTTTTATCTACTTCTACTCTTGAATTCTTTGTTGTTACATTCATCATTCTTCTATTGTTGTTATAATTTCTTCTACTTTGTTTGTAGATCTACTTTTGTTCATTCTATTTTCTTTCAATTCAATTTGAGGTAATTCATGATAATTGTGTTTCTTTTGATTGTTGTTATTAATTTCTTTCAATAATTGTTGTTAGATTCTATTCTTGTTGTCAATTTACTATGTTTTTCTTTTGTGCCCTCCAAGTGTTTGATGAAATGCTTGGAAGGATGTTAGAGTAGAATTTTATGCTCTTGGCTTGGGAAGGTAACTTAGAAACTCTTGAGTTACTAATGTCCAAGTAATTGACGATTGGGAGCCATTAACTCTAGATCTCACTAATTGAATTGGTGGAGAGCTAGGACTTATGGACTTGGATTGATATAGCTCACTTGACTTTCCTTTACTACTAGTTAAAGGATGACTTAGTGGGATTGATCCTTGCCAATTCTCATGTTGTGGTTAGTAATAAGGATAGAGATCCTTGACCACCAACCCTTGCCAAGACCGCTTTATCATTTACATTTCCATTGTTATTTACTTTTCTTGTTCCTTATCCAAAACCCCAAAAATATACAACTCATAACCAATAACGAGAACACTAACCTGCAATTCCTTTGAGAGACGACCCGATGTTTAAATACTTCGGTTTATAGATTTTAGGGGTTTGTACTTGTGACAAACAAAATTTTTGTATGAAAGGATTATTGATTGGTTTAGAAACTATACTCTACAACGAGACTTCATTAGTGAAATTCTAAACCGTCAGTTTTCCGTTCATCAAAATGGCGTCGTTGCCAGGGACTTGCAATGGTGTTATGTTGTTGGTTATTTTATATATGTGAATAGTGTGAATAGGTTTGTCTTTTGCTTGTTTTCTAGTTTTGTTAGTTTTATTTTGCTTTTCCACTATGAATTCTCACTTTGACTATGAGTTTGGTTATCATTATATTGTAGGAAATGTGGACTTTAATGACAACATGTACCAAGGATGGAACACTTCAAGATGGGAGGAGCCTCAAGGAATTGATCACTTCTATTGGCAACAACCTCCGGATACTTATAGGTATAATTCACATCCTAGTGCATGCCAATTTGATAGCTATGGTGACTCTTTTTGTGATAATCAAATACCACCACCATATGCTTGTGAACCTTATCCTCAACATGACTATCAACCATGTTCACAAGCCCATTTTTACCAAGCACCTTCTTGTGACCCTTATCCACTATATGACCAATCACCCATACCACATCCTTAGGACCATTATGAGCAAGAACCCTTGAAACCACCACAACCTTATCATGACTACTATGAAGAACCACCTCAATGCACACAATCTCCATATCCTTACCAAGAAGAACCACCTCTTCATTATGAACTGTTTCTCCAAAATAATGAACCTTTCTAATAGATGACTCTCTTACCTTGCTACTTCAAGGCCAAGCGGATATGCAAAGGAACACCCTAGAGTTTGTGACTAATTTGACTAAGGTAGTGCATACTTTAGCCTACCAATGTTTGAACACTCAAGGTGCTTCCGTGGCCACATGTGAGAAATCAAAAGATGAGCAAAGAATGAAAGAGAGATTGGAAAATCCGGTGGAGAAGAAGGAAGAATCAAGCTTTGTATTGGAGCAATTGGAGACGCCTAGGGTCATTGAAGAAAAGGAAGAAGTGGTTGAAGATCTAGGAGATGTGGAACCACCATGGAAGTCTCAACAACCTCCGGAGCATATCAAGATTGAAGAATATGAAAAGGTTGATCAAGAGATGAACTCAATCATCAATGATTTCTTATCAATAATTGAATCCTCTCCCATGGGACATGAAATTGAAGCTATTAAAGACAACTCAACACCAAATGATGTTGGTGATCTCATTGAAGACTCTTCCATCAAATGTGAAGTTGATATGGAAGTAGATTTCACACAACCTTCCAAGTGTGATTTGATTGATGATAAGGAGGAATTGGAAGAAGTCGACAAGCAAGAAGAAGATGAAAGAAGTTGTCAAGAGGTGGAAATAACCAAAGAAGAGCATAAGGAAGTCGACCTTGCATTGTCTAAGTGTGGGGAGGTTTTCTTCCCTAAGCCACCATCCAACATGTCATTCAAGTGGGTAAAATCCTCAAACCTAAGCTTTACTTTCTCACTTGAATATGGCTTGATTGAAACGGATGGACAACTTAAAGCTCTTTGTGAAACTAAGGGTAAAAAAGAGTTGTGTAGTGGTTGGAAGTTCGGAGTTAGGCTCATTGAGGTCAGAACTTCAAAGCATAGGGACCATAATTGGATGAATGCTACTTTACATGGGTCTAGGAAGAAGACTTGGTGTGCTAGAGAGAATTCTATTTATCAACCACCCGAACAGAACATTCATGAGGATCAACTAGAAGATGGGTGCGAGAATAAGATATGGGACCCCGGTTCAAAGCACGAAGACCAACTATGGGAGCTCATATCTTGGATGGAACTCCATCCAAACTTGGTGAAGATGGTTGGAACTTCTGTCAACCATTTGAGGAGCAAAGATCCTTGGAGATTCAAGGATGAGTACAAGTATAAGCCACCATGATAACGAGCTTCCCAAATGTCCAACTTAAAGACTTAAACTAAAAGTGCTAGGTGGGAGACACCCCACTATGGTAAACTCTTTCTACTCCCTTGCATTTTTTATTAAAAAGTGAATTGAGATACCATTGTAGATAGCTTTCTTTCTATATATTGGTTTCAATAAATTGGTTGTACGTTGCTTGTGGAGCAAGTAACCCTTGCTTTTATTTGAAGATTCTCAAAAAGCCAAAAAAAATTTTGTCATTTTGTATTTTGAGTTGATTTTGAGCTGTAGGAAGTGTTAGGAGTATTTTGAGCTGTTTTTGCTTTTTCTGAAAAAAAAAACAAAAAAAAAGGGCGGGTCAAGGACGCGTACGCACGTTGTGCGCGTGCACGTCCATACGCGGATACAGGCCCATACATTTTTCAGAGAGTTGGGCCATTCTCGCGCAAACACTAGGCCAATGGCATAACCACTTGTACGCGTGCGCACACTGCGCGCATCCGCGTCGATATCCATATTTTTGCAATGCGCGTGCCCGCGTACATGCCGTGTGCGCGCCAATCCACTGAAGCAGTTTTCAGGCCTCCAACCCGAGAGTTGTGCTGAACCTGGGCCAGCATTAAGCCTCTAGCCCAACTCACCTCACGCGGTTGCGCACTGTACGCATCCGCGCCCATGCCTACATACCCCAACTGTGCGAAAGCGCACCTAGCGCTTCCGCGCCCCCTCTCTATTCTTCCATCCGCGCGGACGCACGCTGTGCGCGCACGCGTGGATTTGAATTTCCTAATACCCCATGAACTCGAGAACCCTATCAGTCGTGCACCCTTTTTTCCATTTCTGCTTTTGCACTCCAAGTTACACCATGCCCCTGTTCCGCTTCTTTACTGTTTTTCATTAATTTTGATAGGCCTAGATTAGGTTAATTAGTTGAAAACTCTGTTTGCTAGGCTAGTTAGATATGCATGTTTTAGTTGATCCTAGGTTGTTAGGTAGCTAGGTTGTGGTTAGATGATTCTAGGCCTGATAAGTGCTCCATTTGTGTTTAATTGTTTGAGTGTTACATGATGAGTACGATGAGTGGTGTGCTCTGTTCTATATACTCTGTTTCACTACTGTCTTGCTTGCTTAATGCTGCCAAGTCATATAAACTCCTTGATTGTGTTACATGTTTGATATGTTGAATTCATATGACTGATTTTTGATGCTATTTGCTATCCGGGAACATTCGATTTACTGCCGGAATGCTGCCCAAATTTCTAGAAATTGTTGTGTTCTTCAACTTACACCATATGCATTGAACTTGGCACTCTTGGTTTGAGAGTTACTTACCTCACACCAAGTTCAATCCCTAGGTCACTTTGGCTAGCATCTCTGTGTTTATGTTTGTTTCTCGCGATATGCATTGAACCTTCATGCACTTTCATCTATCAAATTACTCAATTGTCTTATGCTCAAGTTAACGATTAAGTTTACCATTTGAGTTGAACTTGCAAATTTGTTAAATATGGTTCATGCATTTGCAACAATTGGTAAATTCAACTTGTGTAACTCTTTTTCACTCAAATTAGTTTCTAACTTGTTTTATGTTACACAAATGCACTTTCGTTTTGTCAAACACCAATTATTGCATTATTAATGACCGCGACATTGATTGATGACCTACTTTCAATTAATTACTTCTTTTATAATGTCATATTTCATCATCAATGACTGCTTCCTCCCCGTGTTTGTGAGTATGCTTGTTACCATTACTTGTGACTCATTGTGATTAAGCAAATGACCATCATACCCCTTACCTTTGAACCAATTTTCTAACTTTTAACTTGCCTAACATGCTAATTTCTCTTTTTAGTTTTCAACTAACTCTCTAACTATTCTTTTTGGGTATGATGCTCATTGAGCTTAATGAACAAGCATTGTGCATATATTGCTTGAATTCTTGGTTTATGGATTTTATGTTGAATGCTACTTCCTGTTGCTTGTATTCTAAGTTTTTCTTCACTTTTTAACTCACTTCATATTAATATGCCATTTCTTGCTTTCCATTCCCCTATTTGCCTAGTTGTTTATATCATGCCATATTTGCTTTCAGGATGGCCGATAGAGAAAAAGCAAAGGCTACTACCTCAAGAAAGAGGAAGAAATCTCAAGCCTCCACCCTCTCCCCTTATACCAACTATGCAAAGAACCCACTTAATGAAGTGGATAAATAAAATCAGCTGCTACCCCCACTGACTCGTACACATTTCCAAATCTTTACTGTGAGCTGCATTTCCCTAACTATCAGAAGACAAAGCTAAACATTGAGAAGAAATTGGCCCTTCCCAATGACCCGAGGTGCTCCATTAATACTCGTATTCAGGAACTGGGCTTAGGGTTTGTTGATAGGAATTTGGGAAGAATAAACACTTCATGGGTCAAGGAGTTTTACTCCAACCTCTTCCGCACGACTCTTGAGTCAGTCCACCTACGGGGCGGGCAGGTTTTAGTGACTAAGGCTGCCATTAAGGGTGTTTTGCATTGTCTACCCCGGACTGGTGACACATGTGCATACCAGCAGGCTGAGATAGCAATAAATGCTATGACCTTTGACTATGAGGCACTGAAGTGCGTTATTGCCACACCGGAAGCCCCTTGGGTGATGAACTCTAACAACCAAAGGCCCAAGGGGATGTTATTTGCTTATCTATCTAGAGAGGCTAGGACTTGGCAGCAGATATTCGCCCACTATGTCCTGTCTACTACCTATTTTTCTGAGATTCTGATGGATATGCTTCTTCTGATTGGCTGTGTCATGGAGGGAAAGGAGGTATACTTTTCCCAGTTGATCAGGTGTGGCATGTGGCGAGCACACATCCGTGGCCTCCTACCATTTCCTACATTGGTCACTGGCATGGTTAAGTTAGCTGGTGCCCCATGGAGGAAAGATGACGTGATACCACCACCCCCAGACGGCAACGAGAAGGAAGTTACTATTCCGTAGGGTACGTGGGTGCATGAGAAGCCCCCATCCAGGTGCCGCTCTCGAGCTAGAGCAGCAATAGAGGCAGCTAGACCTTCATCCTCTACAGCAGCAGCAGGACTCTCTTCTTCTTCAGCAGCAGTAGGACCACTTTTACCACCACCACCAGCACCCGAGCCGACATATCAGCTAGTGCAGTGCCTGTTTCGCTTCATGGAGTGCAGTGAGCGTCATATTATGCGACATCTCGATCGCATAGACCAGGTGTTTGTATCACAGGACATTGAGCTACCCCCTCTCCCCGACTCTCCCACTTCCGATGAGGAGGATCATGAGCCAAAGCACGAGGAGGAACATGTTGGGGAACCGACTCAGCAGGAGGCACCTCCACAGACGCAGGCTATCCAGGATACTCAGCAGTCTCCCGAGGAGCCAGTGCCCCAGACTGAGCCCCAGCCGGAGCCAAATGCGACTGTTGACCCTCACCATGAGCCCGATCACTGGCATCGAGGACGATGCTTCATCTTAAGTGTGGGGAGGTCACTGTCGTAGCCGTCGGTGGATTTGGTGAACATTTTCGGACACTATCACTTAGTTCATCTTATTTTGCTTTATTTTGCACTATTTTGGGATTATTGTATATATTTGCTATTGTGGATACTTTTATTTTGGTTATTGCATACTTTTATTGTATATATTGCATTTTAGCCTTGTGGTTGTGACTTGAAAAATGTTTTGAATTGTTTAAACCTTAGTTAAACCCTTTGCCAACTATGCAAAGAACCCACTTAATGAAGTGGATAAATAAAATCAGCTGCTACCCCCACTGACTCGTACACATTTCCAAATCTTTACTGTGAGCTGCATTTCCCTAACTATCAGAAGACAAAGCTAAACATTGAGAAGAAATTGGCCCTTCCCAATGACCCGAGGTGCTCCATTAATACTCGTATTCAGGAACTGGGCTTAGGGTTTGTTGATAGGAATTTGGGAAGAATAAACACTTCATGGGTCAAGGAGTTTTACTCCAACCTCTTCCGCACGACTCTTGAGTCAGTCCACCTACGGGGCGGGCAGGTTTTAGTGACTAAGGCTGCCATTAAGGGTGTTTTGCATTGTCTACCCCGGACTGGTGACACATGTGCATACCAGCAGGCTGAGATAGCAATAAATGCTATGACCTTTGACTATGAGGCACTGAAGTGCGTTATTGCCACACCGGAAGCCCCTTGGGTGATGAACTCTAACAACCAAAGGCCCAAGGGGATGTTATTTGCTTATCTATCTAGAGAGGCTAGGACTTGGCAGCAGATATTCGCCCACTATGTCCTGTCTACTACCTATTTTTCTGAGATTCTGATGGATATGCTTCTTCTGATTGGCTGTGTCATGGAGGGAAAGGAGGTATACTTTTCCCAGTTGATCAGGTGTGGCATGTGGCGAGCACACATCCGTGGCCTCCTACCATTTCCTACATTGGTCACTGGCATGGTTAAGTTAGCTGGTGCCCCATGGAGGAAAGATGACGTGATACCACCACCCCCAGACGGCAACGAGAAGGAAGTTACTATTCCGTAGGGTACGTGGGTGCATGAGAAGCCCCCATCCAGGTGCCGCTCTCGAGCTAGAGCAGCAATAGAGGCAGCTAGACCTTCATCCTCTACAGCAGCAGCAGGACTCTCTTCTTCTTCAGCAGCAGTAGGACCACTTTTACCACCACCCCCGAGCCCCGAGCCGACATATCAGCTAGTGCAGTGCCTGTTTCGCTTCATGGAGTGCAGTGAGCGTCATATTATGCGACATCTCGATACCAGGTGTTGAGGAGGATCACGAGGCAGAGCATGCGGAGGAGCATGTTGAGGAGCCGACTCAGCAGGAGGCACCTCCACAGACGCAGGCTACTCAGGAGACTCAGCAGCCTCCCGAGGAGCCAGTGCCCCAGACAGTACCCCAGCCAGTGCCCCAGACAGTGCCCCAGACAGTACCCCAGCCAGAGCCAGATGTGACTGTTGACCCTCACCATGAGCCCGATCACTGGCATCGAGGACGATGCTTCATCTTAAGTGTGGGGAGGTCACTGTCGTAGCCGTCGGTGGATTTGGTGAACATTTTCGGACACTATCACTTAGTTCATCTTATTTTGCTTTATTTTGCACTATTTTGGGATTATTGTATATATTTGCTATTGTGGATACTTTTATTTTGGTTATTGCATACTTTTATGGTATATATTGCATTTTAGCCTTGTGGTTGTGATTTGAAAAATGTTTTGAATTGTTGAAACCTTAGTTAAACCCTTTGTACATAAAAGAATTTGTTTTGATTTAAAAAGAGGGCAAACTAAGGAATTTTAGAATTTCTTAATCACAACATTGCATTTAGAATAAGCTTAATCAAAACAATGAATTTTTCCAAAAGATTTACCTATAGGGCACCACCCCAATTAATTGGAAATTTTTTGTGGAACTTGCATGAATTCATACTTTTGTGGATCATGTTTTGAGCTAAGAACACAAGCTTGTGAGTTTTGAGCCTATTGTGTGGTTACATTTTATAACCACTTATTTTCCTTCTTGCATGAAATTGTTCTTTTCCTATGATTGTGATCCTTGATTTGTTTAATTCTATATGTCCAATTATTCCTTGTATTCATGTATTTATATGATTCAGGCCATTATTTCATTAGCACACTTACCCAAATAGCCTACCTTTTACTCTCCATTGTCAACCAATTTTGAGCCTACGCTTAACCCAATTGTTCTTTATTTTAGCACATTACAAGCCTAAAGCGGAAAATAATAAAGTCCCTTGTTTGGATCTTTGATTAGCTTAGGCTAGTGAGAGTATTTTATATTCTAGTTTGGGGAGATTGGGGACATTGGTTCGGATAAAAGGGTATTTTGTAATTGTATATTTGGAAATTGGGTGCACACTCATGTATTGATTAAATGTATAGACCTTATGCATTGGTGTTCTTGTATATAGTTTTGAAAAAAAAAAGAGAAAAACAAAGGAAAAGGAAAATAAAATATATATGAAAAAAAGAAAAAAAAAGAGAAAAAAGAAAAGAAGAAAAGAAAGAAATGAAAAGGGGACAAAATGCCCCAAAGTAGAGTTCAATAAGAGTCAATGCATAAGTGTTGGAAAAATCAAAAGAAAATGCATGAGTATGTGAAAAGTGAAGGATGGATAGTTAGGTTAGTACTTAATTGTATAGGTCATCATAAGTTAGGTGGGAAAGTTTAAGCTAATCAAAGATTCAAATTCTAGTCCACTTATCCATACATGATCCTACCTTGACCCTAACCCCATTACAACCTTTGGGAAAGACCTCATGATATTTGTATGCATGCATTGAATAATTGTTGATTGTTAGATAAAGAACAAATCTTGGAAAGCATGATTAGGAAAGAATTGAGTGAATCAACCCCTAGACACTTGAGTGAATAGAGCGGATACACATCCGGTGAGGGTTCGATTGCTCAATTACATGTATTCATCACTATCATTCTATTCATGCAAGTTTGTAAACCATTTTTGATAATTTAACTCAATTGTGGGTTGGATTTTGATTCTCAATACTCTAGCCCTTGTGCTTACATATGTTCTCTTGGAAGTTGATTTGTTTTGACCAAGCATATGCATTCATATAGTTAGTTGCATTTAGATAGTTTGCATTTAGATAGTTTAGTTGCATTGAATAAATGTCATACCCTTTGCTTCATTCTTGGTTTAGCATGAGGACATTCTAAGGTTTAAGTGTGGAGAGGTTGATAAACCCCTTTTTTAGGATTTATCTTGTGTTGAATTTAGAGCATTTTGATAACCTTTTCTCACATTTATTCAATGAAATAGCATGATTTTGTGATTGTCTCCTTAATTGTGCTTAGATGTGAAAACATGCATTTTAGACCTTTAATTTGATGATTTTTATCATCCTTTGATTCCACTAGATGCCTTGATATGTTTGCTAGTGATTTTAGATTGAAAAGGGCTAGGAAAGGATCAAAGGAGTGGAAGAAAAGCATACAAAGTGGAGAAATCATGAAAAGCCAAAGATTTGGAAAAAGTCCATGGGCGCGCGCGCGCACTATGCGCCTACGCGCGGATTGCAAAATACTCCAGGGACGCGTACGCGCGCTGTGCGCGTACGCGCCGAAGGCTGCACGTGATTTTTAAAGAAGAACTCGTGCCTGGCAATTTTGGAGGGTTTCTGGCCCCATTTGGAGCTGAGTTTTTGGCGGGAAAAGGCTAAATAGACCAAGGAATGAAGGAGAATAGAGGAGGACATTCATTCACACATTTTAAATCTACTTTTAGTTAGTTTTAGAGAGAGAAGCTCTCACTTCTCTCTAGGATTAGGAGTATGATTAGGTTTAGTTCTTAGATCTTGGTTTTAATTCATGCTTTCATCTACTTCTACTCTTGAATTCTTTGTTGTTACATTTATCATTCTTCTATTGTTTGTTATAATTTCTTCTACTTTATTTGTAGATCTACTTTTGTTCATTCTATTTTCTTTCAATTCAATTTGAGGTAATTCATGATAATTGTGTTTCTTTTGATTGTTGTTATTAATTCCTTGCAATAATTGTTGTTAGATTCTATTCTTATTGTCAATTTACTATGTTTTTCTTTTGTGCCCTCCAAGTGTTTGATGAAATTTTTGGAAGGATGTTAGAGTAGAATTTTATGCTCTTGGCTTGGGAAGGTAACTTAGGAACTCTTGAGTTACTAATATCCAAGTAATTGACGATTGAGAGCCATTAACTCTAGATCTCACTAATTGAATTGGTGGAGAGCTAGGACTTATGGACTTGGATTGATATAGCTCACTTGACTTTCCTTTGCTACTAGTTAAAGGATGACTTAGTGGGATTGATCTTTGCCAATTCTCATGTTGTGGTTAGTAATAAGGATATAGATCTTTGACAACCAACCCTTGCCAAGACCGCTTTATCATTTACATTTCCATTATTATTTACTTTTCTTGTTCCTTATCCAAAACCCCAAAAATATACAACTCATAACCAATAATGAGAACACTACCCTGCAATTCCTTTGAGAGACGACCCGATGTTTGAATACTTCGATTTATAGATTTTAGGGGTTTGTACTTGTGACAAACAAAATTTTTGTATGAAAGGATTATTGATTGGTTTAAAAACTATACTCTACAACGAGACTTCATTAGTGATATTCTAAACCATCAGTTTTCCATTCATCACTAGGCAACCAAATAAACATAAATCCACTAAATAGGAATCAATTTTCAAGAACTTTCAGGAATGACCATAATCATTAAACAGGAATTCCATAATTAGGCAACCAAATAAACCTAAATCCACTAAACAGGAATCAATTTTCAAGAACTTTCAACAACAATCATAATCAAGAAATAGGAATACCATAATCAGGCAACCAAATAAATCTAAATCCACTAAACATGAATCAATTTTCAGGAACTTTCAACAATAAGCATAATCAGGCCAAATGGTCAACTGTAAGAGGGGCATCAGCTGCCTCACTTCTGTGAGAGGACTCCGGGGCCGTAGCTTCCATCGCTGGAGGCGGCATCGCCATGGCAGTAGGCTGCTAAGCGGTAGGAGGTGGTGTTGTCACCGTAGATGGAGGTACATAGTTGGAGTTAGGGACCATGACGAATGTCTAGTTCGTTAAACCTGCAACCTATGACATCACCAGGGTGGTTGGAGTAGAGGGAAAGGATCTAGAAGTCCCAGGGATACTGGAAGAAACCTTCCCTCTACGTCGACCATGGCTACAACCACAACCAGCAGCCTTATCCAAAACACCTGTACCAGTTGTCATGTCTGCAAATAACATACCAATTAACAGAAATTCAGAAGTAAAAAAGATAAAAGAGATCAAAATAGAACATATCAAATAGAGAAAATAAGTCGAAGCATGTATGAATTTTATATACATGTTAATAGAAAAAGGCAAATTGTAACAATGAGTATGAACCTAGGCACATTTAACAAAAAAAAGCACATTCTAAAATGAATAGACATTTAATTATTTTTAGCAGTCCATTAGCTAATATTGTTCTTTCAACAAAATGAATTTACTAAGACAATTAATCACAGCTAAACCAACTTCTGCTAAAAGCATATGTAAGAAAAATGAGAATAAACCATTAAAATACAAGTGGAATTTGGGCAAAAAATGCAACCCATGTATGATTAAATTGTATGGTGTTGATTAAAAAGTTGTCTTAAAAATTTAATTTAATGGTGTAACTAATATTCAGAAATACAAAATGATGGTTTGAAATAATGAGTTAACTGATCTATTGTAGATCCCACAAAATTCAGCATTATATTACAGTGTTTAGCAGAATATCAGTTAATGAACCCAATACAAAAACAAATTACAAACCCAAGAAGTACAATAACATGCTTAATTACCTATGAACTAAGAGAAATTCTAATAAAAAAATTCTAATTTTACTCTAAATCAACCTAGCTAACAGCAAAAAGTAGTTTAACTAACTCAAATTACTAATGAAAAATTAAAATCTAATTAAACCATAATGAATTTAAAACAGAGAAGATTAATAGTAAAATTGACAAAATCCCAAAACCAACCTCAGAGTAAAAAGAGTCGAGCAACGGTGGAGGTGGAGGTTGCAGTGGTAGAGGTGGCTCGCCGGAGTGTGCCTCGATGGAGAGAGTGGTGGACGTCGCGGTGGTGGAGGCATGGCTAGCGGTGGAGGCTCTGCATCCCCAAATCCACGTGGAGCATTGAGCACAGCCGGTGACGGAGGTTCTGGCTCACCGAGAATGGTGGAGCGGCAGCGGCAACGAGAGAAGCAGAGAACGGATGTGGAGGCAGTGATGAGAGAGAGAGGGGGTGGTGATGAAGAGAGTGAAAGAAAATTTCAAAATGGGAGAGACGATGGTTCATGATTTCATTAGGGTACGATTACTATTGGAAAAGTTTGATGGTAGCATTTTGCGTGTGCCCAAAATGCCAAAACGCAACATTTAACTAAACAAGGTTACCATCGGATGTAATTGCCAGTAAATCCAATGGTAGTGAGTGCACCATAATTTCTTTTTTCCCTCAAAATATTACCATCGGAACATCAATTTTGACAATAATATTTTAGGGTTACGAATTTATAGCCAAATCCGACGAAAAACTCGCCACTAACGTTTGATGGTAAATCCGACGGTAAATTCAATGGTACTCATCGTTTTTCTTATAGTATGAAGTGGTTGAGGTTGAGTTAGAGTTGTAAGAGAAATGTCTCATTTTGAGAGAAAACAACAAACACTAGAGAGAGGAGAAGAGAAGAAGCCATTTTCGCACTCACACATAGCTATCTCTATAAATTGTTCACTGCAAATACGTTAACCGTTAGATAAAACTTAAATTTGGAGAGTATGTTCCAGACTCCTGGTTCTTTATATTAACCGTTCAGATCTTTAATTTAAGAACTGTAGTTGGAAATATTGGCCACGTAGCAGCAACTCTATTTTGTGTATTTTCATCTTCTTGGTTCTTGTTTTGTAAGCTTTGATGCTTAGGTTGTTTGGCTTATTCTATGCACATTTTGTATAGTAAATTGTGACTCTCTCGTATCCTAACTTGATCATAGTAAAGCTATTTTTCTGGTCTTGATGACTCCTGATTTTTATCTCTCACATTGAGGAGGTTTTTCACGTTAAAAATCTTGGTGTGTTCTTATATCTATTTCTAGTTTTATTGTGCATTTTTTGTTGCTATTAGTGTGTTATTGTTGCTCCTCTAATTATTACAAGTAGAAAATTGTGTGTTTTATTGCTGTAAGTTGATTTTATAATTTTTAGCTTTTAGAAACTTAAGTTGATTGCATGTGAAATTAGAATAATTGAATCTTAGTAATTCAGAAATTTTAGTTGCACAGATAGTATCTTTGTAGAAAACATTGCATAAATTTATTTATCATAGTATTTGTATACATATTAGCATGATGATTTCACTTGCATTAGATTGATTTTATTGATAAATTCATAATTTATGATTTTTTTTTTGTTTGAAAAGAATGAAATTATCAACTTAACTTGTACATATTCCTTAAAAATGCATGCTTTTATGAATTTTCTTCTAATTTTACTTAATTGATTGAAACATACTTTTTAGACCTTTAGAATCATCAAATTAATTTCACTTTTTTTTCAATCGATGACTTGATATGTTTATTTAAATTGTTTAAAGTTTAGGAAGAAAGAATGGTTTGGAAAGTTGGAAGAAAAGTATACAAAAATGGAGATTTCATGAAGAAATGAGGAATTGGCAAAGCTGCAAAGATGCCATATGCAGCGTGATTCATTTAAAATGGCAGATGGCTCACAATTTGGGGGCAATTTCGACCCATTTCAAACCATTTTTTAGTCATATTAGAAGCAAGCCTTGAGGAGGATCACACATACTAGAACATACACACTCATTTTTTCTTTTTTATTTTAGTAGTTATGATGCATCCGTATCTTTAGTTATTTTTTCTTCAGAATTTCATTTAATAAGCTAATGATTCTTGTTAGATAAGCAATGATTTCATGATTTAGTGAGTATTACTTTGACTTAGTTTAAATTCATTTATTACAGGAGAATTTGGAGAAAAATTAGCAAAGATCAAGGAGGAAAAAAAGGGTAGGAATCATCACAAAGAAGAGGCAACAAAAGGAGGAATCAAATAGAAAGCTCTCTGGACCAAACAGAGAGCTCTCTAGACAAGAAACCATGCCATATGAAGCCATGCATATAACGTGGGAAGCCCTGAGTTATATGCACCAAAGCTAACAGAGGCTAGGAGTGCCAATCCAAGCCATGCGTATAACGTGCCCCATCCTTGCATCATACGTGGGAGGCCATGTGTTGTACTTGAAGAACAAACAGAGGCCAATTGCACTAAATAAAGCCATGCGTATAACGTGGGGGTTGGTGCGTTATACTTGAGACATCAACAGAGGCCAATTGTGCCAAAGTGAGGCCATGTGTTGTTTGTAGGAGGCTATGCATATAATACACCAAATGGGCCACTCCTAGGGGCCTTAATTCACTCACTAAATCTTCTAATTCTTCAAACACTTAAGTGGATAACTCAAGGATTCACATAAGCCCAAGAAATCAAGCATTAATTGCCAATTATGGAGAAGCTCAACAGAGCTTATCTCGGAGGAAAAACTCTAGGAGAATACTTAATTAATGAGATTTGATTTGATTTAGTTTTCTTTTTGAATTAGTTTTGAATTTTGAATTGGTTTTAGGGTTAGGATAAAAAAGAAAAGAGCCACATACGTGAGCTTCTTCGCCCGGCCATTTAGACAATTGAGAATTTAGGTTTTTCTTTTATCATGAGAAACTAATCTCCTTTGTTAAGGTTAGGAGCTCTGTTTATTACCATGGATTAATGTTATTACTCATCTATTCTTGTTTTATGCATTGATATTTTCTTAAGAATTTGGTTTTCATTCTTCATCATAAGGGTTTGAGTTTTTTGGGAGATAGTTTGAATCTAAATTAAATTCTATATGCATCTTGGAAAAGGTTGTTTGATAGAATTAAGTTTGAAAACCTCTTCTCTCAATTCTGAAGGTTTTGAACTTGGCTTGATAAGTGACATTGAATCAATTAGGTTTAAATCTTAAGAATTGTGTGACTTATGAATCAGTACGTGTGCTTTATCTCTTATCATTATTGATTGATCAAGGAATTGCCGATTTGCTAAGTTAAGGAAAACCGAAGTACTAAGGGATTAGAGTGTGGTTAATTAGGGTTCGCCGTAAGATACATCTTTGCATGATTAAGATAGATAGTGAAAAGCATTTTTCTTGAAATTGTAAACATCTCCGAAATCTTAGCATTCCATTCATATTATTTTCTCAACAATTTATAAATTGTCTTCATTTAATCTTCTATTTTTACTCTTTGATATTACTGAAACCCTAATTTGAAATTGTCTATTTAAAATAATTGATTAATTTTTGTGTGCTCAGTCCATTAATCCTCATGGGAACGATAACATACTCCCGTGGTATTACTTGACATGATTCGGTGCACTTGCCAAGTTGTGGTTTTGCAAAACTCCGCATCAGTTTAGGACCTTGAATTCTAGAAAAAGATGCTCCAATTTTCTCTAGACTTCAAGAGTTTCTTATGAATTTATCTCTTGTTTTTAGATTTTAGTTTGTTTTATTGTTGTTCTTAGTTTATAATTTCTTATTTTGCTACTCTAGTTTATTAGAATTTCTTGTTACTTTCTTTTGTTTGCTATTTAGTTTATGAACTCATGTTAAATTTATGTTTTTTGTGAATGAATGTGATGTATTGCGCTTCATTGTTTCTTACTTGAGTTGATGTTATTGCTTTATAGAATTGAGTAGTTGTAGCTTTTATTATTCTTACAATTTATAATATTTTATTTTTATGCACACTAAGTGTTCGATGAAATATCTCACTTAGTTATAGAGTAAATTTTAAATTCTTGGCTTGGATTGAGAAATCGAGCGATTTTGAGTCATTAATGTCCAAGTTGATTGATAATTTAGAGATATTAATTAATCTTATTTTCACTAATACTAATCTTTTACTAATTCAATTAATAAGTTAGTTAGGACTTGTGGATTAAGGTTAATTAAGCCTAATTAACTTTTCATAATTTATAGAGGTTGACGAATTGGTTTTGCTCTTTGTAATTATCATGTTGTGGTTAGTGACAAGGATAGTGATCCTAGACCCTCAATCCTTGCCAAGATCTTTTAGATCTTGAATTTACTTTCTTCTCCTCTAGAGAAGAAATGTTTAAAGAACATACTATTAAGGATTAATAATGAAGGTTCTCAATGGCTTAGAGAATAGGGGATTGAATCTATAACCTCTTTTAAATTTAAATACATTAACTTCAAACTGGATTTAAATCAGAGTTGTTGTTGGGTCTGCAATGTTGATTATGCAAGAGACAATTTTATTGTCTCTTGGCGATTACTCAGTAATAGAGCAAACACATTACTTTTGAATACACTGAGTTGTTGTGATGTCTGCTAGATTAACTATGCAGGAGATAATTTTATTTTGTCTCATATCGAATAAAAACAGAAACATAGTAGAGAAAAGTAAATGATACAGTCAAGTATAATAGTTCAACCACCACTACAAGAAAAATGCTAAGTACTGTTAGATTTACCGTCGTCCTTGGGTTGACGGTATAAACGTCTCCAAAAACTGCTTACTGGCGAATTTATTTTGTCCAATGCTAATTACCGACGAATTTTTCGTCAGCCTTTTCAATGGATTTGGCAAGATTGTATTGATGGTTACTGTCGGATACATCTGACGATAACTTTGGCGCTATTTCACGTGTTTAAATCCTACCATAAACTATTTTTTAAATTTTTTGGCACAGCTAAGTCACAATTAGTAGACTCTTGTTAACAAAGTTATTAGCAGAAATTTAACATTGCCATAAATCAAGAAATTATTTTATTAAAAAATAAAACGTCTGAATGAAATAAAATGTCACAAATGTAAAATAAAATGAAGTAGACAAAAAAAATGCATAAAACCCTAAACCCTAAAAATTCGGGTAATCTATGTCGACGTCGTCGTCGTCGTTGTTGGCCTCGTGGTCCCCTTGCTGAGGCGGCGGAAGAGGTGCTGTCGTCGGTGCCCCACCAGCAGCGTCGGCGCTAGAACCAGTAGCGTCGCAGCCTCTAGTGTGTATCTGTTGGCTGCACTCTATCAGCTGTCACAACCGATCGAGCTACTCCAGCTTCTCCGTCAGGTCCAAGCTAGTGGCAACGCGTGCAAGAATCTCTCGATACCTCTGCTTAGACTACTCCGCCTGCTGGTGAGGCTCCTATGTTTGCTTTTGCACCTCCTCCCTCTGGTCGACAATTTCTTGAGGATCAGCAGGGCTGGTGGCAGAGGCAAAGACTAGCCCTAGCCCGAAACTGTGATTCTTTTGGGGTTCAGAGGTGGTCTCGTGTCAAATCCTATTGGGATCCACCCTTGAGGTTCAGACGGAAATGCTTGAACCCTATGTTATCTCTAAAATAGGCCTCCAATTCACACTTGATGTTTGGACGGATCTATGATATTAGGTGGTCTTTCCCTTGACAAACGTCGCTCATTACTGCTGAAAATGTTTGGTTGTCCGATGGTCATAGATCTTCTTAATAATGACATTGTGTTCTACATTCCATATGAATTTTAACTGCGCAAAGTGATTCACCAAAATTAGTTAGCCAGAATAAAATACAGTTCCTATATAGTTAAGTATTTTAAACAAAATTGGGTTCTTACCGCCCACTTCTAAAATTGTGATATTGTTTTTACTAAACTTTGAAGAGTGTTGAATTTCGGTTTAAAATTACAACGAACTGGAGCTTTTAAACTTGTGAATTTTTTAAATGGGTATTTAGCACTCATCAAATCTTGTGGCATGGGTGTATGATTGTCATCAGTTTAATTTACTAGTTTTTTTTTTATTATTTGATGAGTTTAAAGAAAAACAATAATAATTTGATGATGATAAAATATTATTAGTTGGTAAAAGCCCAAAATTTTTTGTAACGTGTGTGATTATTGTGCAAAAAAATAAACCGGCCCAATTCACTTGCCAACACTCTGTTTTCTCCTCTAGCCCGTAACCCATGTACCAAATTATATTACAAACTCTCTTCCCTCCAGTAGCCCGATATCCACATGATTTACCCTCAAATCAAGGGTGAAAAGGGTGTTTTATAAAGCAAATCTGATTTGACAGAAGCAAATCAAAGAAGTTAGGTTGTCATCTTTGTGCAATCACTTTAGCTCGTTGAAGCTATTTCTTCCTGCTGCACATTTTCTGATAAGAAAAAAAAAATGAAAGTTTTCTTTTTCTATTGCAAATCAAATGTCACAATTAAAATTTAGAGTCAAAGAATAGATTAATGGTACATATTTTTGAAGTAAAAAAAAATGAAAGAAAAAAAAATAATTAGATAAGAATTTAAACCAACTCTATTATCCATGAAATTGCTATTGCTTCAATTACATCAACGATGCTTTTAACTACATTGAACAGAACCAGCAATGATATACCTTTTTTCGAGACTTAAATATGTCTGGTTCTTTACATGATTGGTACCAGCCGCTTTTATCATTTTCTCTTCTACAAGATAAGAATAAAAGAATAAATGTGATAAAGGAAATTAAAGGAAAAAATAAAAAAAATGTTGATTGTTAATGAATTTACAATTAGGCACTAGCAGTTCAAGTAGATGATTGAATCGGTATTGCCCTATTTAATTTTTCTGGGATTAATTTTCTGCTGTAATCTTTGGTGAATGGATTAAACTTTGTGTATAAAATAGCATCACAATATTACGGCATACATTCTATCATTTAAATGTAAGCATACCTTTATAATTATATCAAATTTTTGCAGGGAAGGAAAACTGATCGACTTTGATAAGCAGCTGTCCAAGATGTGCAAGATGTTTACCTTTCAATCTTATCAAAAGTTGATTCTTCAAGAAGGAGAAAAATGGTGCTTATATGGTTGGATACACCATATAATCAAGGAGTGTATAATTTGTGGATAAATTAGGATCGTGTTTGGTTTTTGTAATTTGTGCCATTAAACTTAATTGCTTTTTGTAGTTTGGTTAGACTTACTAATAGAATTGTGATACTTGGCTTAAGAATTATCAAAGGAGACTTTGTTAGATAGAAAAGGTATCGTAGTAACAAATGGCGTGAGGGTATACCGAGAAAATAAACACCAAAAAAAAAAAAATCCTATAACTGGATCTTAGAAAATGTAATACTAATAGGTAAAAAAATGATAAAAACCAAGAAAATAAATGATAATTGTTACGATAAGATCAAACACATGGAATGGATGTCCATTTATCACTTGGGCGGTGAACAATAAAAGAGTCATTTTTTAAGGATGAACTAAAATAAATGAGAGTTGAATATAAGAGTATCTTACCTGTATAAATAGATGGCATCACTCGATATATTTTACACACAGTGAAAAGTAATAAATAAATCATCTCTCTCTCACTTCTTACGAATACTTCTCTTTTATGCTGTAATCAAATACTCTTCTCTATATATTTTTTTATTAGCCCAAATGAATTCATAACTTGGCATGATAGATTGGGTCATTCGGGAACAACCATGATGAGAAAAATTATTGAAAACTCTCATGGACATTCACTAAAGAACCAGAAGATTCTTAAAACTAGTAAATTTTGTTGTGCTGCATGTTCTCAAGGAAAGTTAATTTTAAGGCCATCACCAATAAAGATTGGATTTGAGTCTCCTGGATTCCTGGAAAGGATTCAAGGTGATATATGTGGACCTATTCATCCACCATGTGGATCTTTTAGATATTTTATGGTCCTAATAGACGCATCTTCGAGATGGTCACATGTGTGCTTATTATCTTCTCGCAACCTGGCGTTTGCGAGATTATTGGCTCAAATTATTCGATTAAAAGCACAATTTTCAGAAAATCCAATAAAGGCAATTCGTCTTGATAATGCTGGTGAATTTACTTCCCAAGCTTTTGATGCTTATTGTATGGCTAATGGAATAAGTGTTGAACATCCAGTAGCTTATGTTCACACGCAAAATGGGTTAGCAGAATCACTTATTAAGTGCCTCCAATTAATTGCTAGACCCTTACTTATGAGAACAAATCTCCCAACCTCGGTTTGGGGGCATGCTATTTTACATGCCGCAGCACTTATTCGTTTGAGGCCAACGAGTTATCCTCAATTCTCTCCTATGCAATTAGCTTTTGGCCAGCAGCCAAATGTTTCCCATTTAAGAATATTTGGGTGTGCGATATATGTTCCTATTGCACCACCTAATCTCACCAAAATGGGACCCCAAAGAAAATTGGGAATATATGTTGGATATGATTCTTCCTCTATAATGAGGTATCTTGAGATACAAACTGGTGATGTGTTTAAAGCCCGGTTTGCAGATTGTCATTTTGATGAATCAAAATTTCCAACATTAGGGGGAGAGAATAAGCTTCCTAAAAAAGAACTTAATTGGAATGCATCATCGTTGATGCATTTAGATCCTCGATCAGGGCAATGTGAACTGGAAGTTCAAAAGATTATACATTTGCAAAGAATAGCAAATGAATTGCCTGATGCATTTTCCGATACAAAGAGGATAACCAAATCTTACATACCAGCGGAAAATGCCTCAATTCGAATTGACGTCCCAATAGGACAAGTAGCCACTGAAGCAAATTCACGCCAGAAGCGTGGCAGGGCGGAAAATTCCCCAATTCGAATTGATGTCCCAGTAGGACAAATAGCCACGGAAGCAAATACATGCCAGAAGCGTGGCAGGCCTGTCGATTCCAAAGATAAAAATCCTCGAAAGAGAAAAGAGGTAAATAATATTCCTGTTGAAAAAGACATAGTAAAGACACCGGCAGTTGTCCAAAATTCTGATATAATGCCAGAAGACGTTCAGGTACCTGAAAATTGTGAAAATGACGAGATCTCGATAAATTATGTCTTTACAGGAGAGAAATGGGACCGAAATAAGACAATTGTCAATGAAATATTTGCATATAATGTGGCATTAGATATCATGCATGAAAGTAAGGATCTTGAGCCAAGATCAGTCGAAGAATGTCGACAAAGGAATGATTGGCCAAAATGGAAAGAAGCCATGAAGGCTGAATTAGACTCACTTGCAAAACGTGAAGTCTTTGGACCTGTAGTTCGTACACCTGAAGATGTAAAACCTGTTGGATATAAGTGGGTATTTGTGAGAAAACGAAATGAGAAAAATGAGGTTGTGCGCTACAAAGCCCGACTTGTGGCACAAGGTTTTTCACAAAGGCCCGGTATAGATTATGAAGAAACATATTCCCCTGTAGTGGATGCGATAACATTGCGCTATTTGGTCAGTATATCTGCATATCGTAAATTGCATATGCATTTAATGGATGTGGTAACAGCCTATTTGTACGGCTCATTAGATCGGGATATCTATATGAAAGTCCCTGAAGGACTAAAGACATCCAAACCATCCAATGAATATTCGCAAGGGTTATACTCAGTCAAATTGCAAAGATCTTTATATGGTCTAAAGCAATCTGGACGAATGTGGTATAATCGTTTTACTGAGTATCTGGCCAAAAACGGATTCAAGAATGATGATATCTGTCCATGTGTTTTTATAAAGAAATCTGCATCTGGATTCGTTATAATTGCTGTGTACGTTGATGATTTAAATATCATTGGGACTCCTGAAGAGATTCCAACAATTATAAAAATTCTAAAAGAAGAGTTTGAGATAAAAGATCTTGGAAAGACTAAATTTTGTCTCGGCCTGCAGATCGAGCATATAAAAAGTGGGATCTTTATTCATCAAACAACATACATAGAAAGGATCCTGAAAAGATTTTATATGGATAAGTCACATCCATTAAGTACACCAATAATCGTAAGATCTTTGGATGTGAAAAAGGATCAATTCCGTCCTTGATGAGCGGATAATTTATACGCTTTTTGGCATTGTTTTTAGTATGTTTTTAGTAGGATCTAGTTACTTTTAGGGATGTTTTCATTATTTTTTATGTTAAATTCACATTTCTGGACTTTACTATGAGTTTGTGTGTTTTTCTGTGATTTCAGGTATTTTCTGGCTGAAATTGAGGGACTTGAGCAAAAATCTGATTCAGAGGTTGAAGAAGGACTGCTGATGCTGTTGGATTCTGACCTCCCTGCACTCAAAGTGGATTTTCTGGAGCTACAGAACTCGAAATGGCACGCTTCCAATTGCGTTGGAAAGTAGACATCCAGGGCTTTCCAGCAATATTTAATAGTCCATACTTTGGTCAAGAATTGACGACGTAAACTGGCGTTCAACGCCAGCCTTCTGCCCAAATCTGGCGTCCAGCGCCAGAAAAGGATCCAAAACCAGAGTTGAACGCCCAAACTGGCACAGAAACTGGCGTTCAACTCCACAAATGGCCTCTTC
>NC_029785.2:51820192-51821393 GCF_000816755.2 Arachis ipaensis | reverse complement strand
TCAATTGCATATGCATCTTGCATTTTTTCGAAAATATCATGCATTCATAGTGTTCTTCATGATCTTCAAGTTGTTCTTGGTAAGTCTTCTTGTTTGATCTTGATGATTTTTTGTTTTGTGTCTTTTCATGTTTATCATATGCATTTTTGAATTCTTAGTGCCTAAGCATTAAAGAATTCTAAGTTTGGTGTCTTGCATATTTTCTTTGCATTAAAAATTTTTTAAAAATGTGTTCTTGATGTTCATCATGATCTTCATAGTGTTCTTGGTGTTCATCTTGACATTCATAGCATTCTTGCATGCATCATATGTTTTGATCTAAAAATTTCATGCATTGCATCTCTTTAGTGTTTTTCTCTTGCATCATAAAAATTCAAAAATCAAAAAAAAAATATCTTTCCCTTTTTCTCTCATCAAATTCGAAAATTTGGATTGACTTTTTCAAAATTTTTTAAAATCAAGTTGTTACCAATGAGTCAAATCAAATTTTCAATTTGAAAATCTTATCTTTTTCAAAATCTTTTTCAAAAATCAAATCTTTTTCAAAATTTTTAGTTATTTTCGAAAATAACATAATCAATTAATGTTTTGATTCAAAAAATTGAAGTTTGTTACTTGCTTGTTAAGAAAGATTCAAACTTTGAGTTCTAGAATCATATCTTGTGATTTCTTATGAATCAAGTCATTAATTGTGATTTTAAAAATCAAATCTTTTTCAAAACTAATTTCAATCATATCCTTTCAAAAATATCTTTTCAAAATATCTTTTCTAACTTCCTAACTTCTTATCTTTTCAAAATTTGTTTCAACTAACTAACTAACTTTTTGTTTGTTTCTTAACTTTTTCAAAACTACCTAACTAACTCTCTCTCTCTAATTTTCGAAAATATCTCCCCTCTTTTTCAAAAATTTCTTTTTAATTAACTAATTATTTTTATTTTTTTATTTTTGATTTCAAAAATTTTCGAAAATTTCTAACATTTTTCAAAAACCATTTTCAAAAATCACTAACTCCTTTTCAAAAATAATTTTTGAAAATTCCCTCCTTCTCTCTCATCCTATTCTATTTATTCATTCATATCCTAACATCTCATCTCACATCTCTTCCATCCGTACAGTTGTGTTTCTTCCTTTACATCACATCCTTTATCTCCCCCTCTTCCACTCACAAAGGGATCCCTATACTGTGGTATAAAGGATC
>NC_029785.2:51819034-51820085 GCF_000816755.2 Arachis ipaensis | reverse complement strand
AGAAGAAAAATCACACCCTGGAGGAGCATCTGTCTGGCGTTCAAACGCCAGAACAGAGCATAGTTCTGGCGTTGAACGCCCAGAATGGGGGCATCCTGGCGCTGAACGCCCAGAACAAGCATGGTTCTGGCGTTCAACACCAGAAATGGCAGCAAAGGGGCGTTGAACGCCCAAAATGGGCACCAACCTGGCGCTGAACACCCAGAGTTGTGTGCAAGGGCATTTTGCATGCCTAAATTGGTGCAGGGATGTAAATGCCTTGACACCTCAAGATCCGGGACCTCACGGGATCACCTCAGGATCTGTGGACCCCACAGGATCCCCACCTACCTCCACTCACTCTCTTCTCTCTTCTCAATCATCCTCTATTCCCAATAAACACTCATCCCTTCTGTCTTCCATTTACCACTGGTGCACGAAATTGTGATCCACGTTCTTTGTACTTGTGTGTGATTAACAATATATAATTGTATTGAATCCTCTTTTTGGCTCTATGTGTGGACACAACTCCGTTCAACTGACCAGCAAGTGCACTGGGTCGTCCAAGTAATACCTTACGTGAGTAAGGGTCGAATCCCACGGAGATTGTTGGTTTGAAGCAATCTATGGTTATCTTGTAAATCTTAGTCAGGAAGTCAATTATGTTTATCAATTGAATTGTGAGTAACCAGTAGAGCATAAATTAAAAGTTACTTGTTGTGCAGTAATGGAGAATATGTTGGAGTTTTGGAGATGCTTTGTCTTCTGAATCTCTGCTTTCCTCTGTCTTCTAGTTCACGCACGCACGTCCCCCTATGGCCAGCTGTGTGTTGGTGGATCACCGTTGTCAATGGCTACCTTCCATCCTTCCAGTGAAAACTACGCTCACGTGCTCTGTCACAGCACGGCTAATCACCGGTTGGTTCTCGATCCGGTTGGAATAGGATTTACTATCCTTTTGCGTTTGTCACTAACGCCCAGCCTTCAGGAGTTTGAAGCTCCTCACAGTCATTCAATCATTGAATCCTACTCAGAATACCACAGACAAGGTTTAGACTTTCCAGATTCTCAT
>NC_029785.2:51817407-51818267 GCF_000816755.2 Arachis ipaensis | reverse complement strand
CTGAAATTACAGAAAAACACACAACTCATAGTAAAGTCCAGAAATATGAATTTTTCCTAAAAACTACTAGAAATAGACTAAAAACTAACTAAAACATACTCTAAACTATATGAAATCATCCCCAAAAAGCGTATAAAATATCCGCTCATCAACCACTCACATCCATACACCCACTACCTTCAAAATTCAACATCTCTCTCCCACCCAATCCCACCCATATGGCCGAATACACACAGCCATCCATCTCCTCCATATCCTCTTCTTCTTCTATTCTTTCTTCTTTTGCTCGAGGGCAAGCAACATTCTAAGTTTGGTGTGGTAAAAGCATAGCTTTTTTGTTTTTTTCCATAACCATTGATGGCACCTAAGGCCAGAGAAACCTCTAGAAGAGGGAAAGGGAAGACAAAAGCTTCCACATCCGAGTCATGGGAGATGGAAAGATTCATCTCTAAAGCCCATCAAGACCATTTCTATGATGTTGTGGCCAAAAAGAAGGTGATCCCTGAGGTCCCTTTTAAACTCAAAAGAAATGAGTATCCGGAGATCCGACATGAAATTCAAAGAAGAGGTTGGGAAGTTCTAACAAATCCCATCCAACAAGTCGGCATCCTAATGGTTCAAGAGTTCTATGCCAATGCATGGATCACCAAGAACCATGATCAAAGTAAGAACCCGGATCCAAAGAACTATGTTACAATGGTTCGGGGGAAATACTTAGATTTTAGTCCGGAAAATGTGAGGTTGGCGTTCAACTTGCCATACATGGAAGAGAACGCACGCCCCTACACAAGGAGAGTCAACTTTGATCAAAGGTTGGACCAAGTCCTTATGGACATATGTGTAGAAGGAGCTCAATGGAA
>NC_029785.2:51810763-51811463 GCF_000816755.2 Arachis ipaensis | reverse complement strand
ATAGTCCATACTTTGGCCAAGAATTGACGACGTAAACTGGCGTTCAACGCCAGCCTTCTGCCCAAATCTGGCGTCCAGCGCCAGAAAAGGATCCAAAACCAAAGTTGAACGCCCAAACTGGCACAGAAACTGGCGTTCAACTCCACAAATGACCTCTGCACGTGCTACACTTAAGCTCAGCCCAAACACACACCAAGTGGGCCCCGAAAGTGGATTTATGCATCAATTACTTACTCATGGAAACCCTAGTAGCTAGTTTATTATAAATAGGACCTTTTACTATTGTATTAGGCATCTTTGGTCTCAGTTTTATTCCATTGTNTCATGTACACTTCTGAAAGGAATCCTGTGAGCAATGGGACGCCTATGAAGAAAGGAGTTCTTGAAGTTGATACTCTGAATGACATATTGGCTCAGAACAAAATATTGACTCAGCAAGTCAATATGATTTCTCAGAGTCTGCATGGAATGCAAGCTGCATCCAACAGTACTCAAGAGGCTTCTCATGAAGAAGAAGCTTATGATCCTGAGAACCTTGCAATAGCAGAGGTGAATTACTTAGGTGAACCTTATGGAAACACCTATAACTCATCATGGAGAAATCATCCAAATTTCTCAGGGAAGGATCAAAAGCCCCAACAAGGCTTTAATAATGGTGGAAGAAACAGGTTTAGCAATAGCAGGCCTTTTCCATCATCAA
>NC_029785.2:51799543-51804638 GCF_000816755.2 Arachis ipaensis | reverse complement strand
GTTTTATCCCTATGGATCCAAGTCACAACTAGTTGGCTATGCAGATGCCGGATACCTGTCTGATCCACATAAAGGGAGATCCCAAACAGGATACCTGTTCACATATGGTGGTACAGCTATATCATGGAGGTCCACGAAACAGACGATAGCAGCAACCTCCTCTAATCATGCTGAAATACTGGCGATTCATGAAGCTAGTCGCGAGTGCTTTTGGCTGAGGAGTCTGATTCAATATATTCTGTCATCATGTGGACTGATTGATCATAAGATAGCTCCAACTATCCTGTTTGAAGATAATGCAGCATGTATTGCTCAACTTAAAGGCGGATACATCAAAGGCGATAGAACAAAGCATATTTCTCCCAAATTCTTCTTCACTCATGATCTTCAAAATCAAGGAACAATTGATGTGCAACAGATCCGCTCAAGTGACAATCTGGCAGATTTATTTACAAAGTCACTCCCAAAATCCTCTTTTGAAAGATTGGTACATGAGATTGGGATGCGCCGATTTCGAGACATTAAATGATGTCGGCAAGAGGGGGAGACTGTACTCTTTTTTCCTTGGTCAGATTTTTTTTCCATTGGGTTTTTCTTGACAAGGTTTTTAATGAGGCAGTCTCTATCATAGAGGATATTGTACTCTTTTTCCTTCACTGAAGTTTTTCCCATTGGGTTTTTCTTTAGTAAGGTTTTAACGAGGCAATAATCCTAAATGGTCATCCAAGGGGGAGTGTTACGATAAGATCAAACACATGGAATGGATGCCCATTTATGACTTGGGCGGTGAACAATGAAAGAGTCATTTTTCAAGGATGAACTAAAATAAATGAGAGTTGAATATAAGAGCATCTTACCTGTATAAATAGATGGCATCACTCGATACATTTTACACACAGTGAAAAGCAATAAATAAATCATCTCTCTCACTTCTTACGAATACTTCTCTTTTATGCTGCAATCAAATACTCTTCTCTTTATATTTCTATTACAATTCTTTCTCTTCTTTTATTTTTAGTTTTGATACCAAAATTTCTTAACATCCTAAAATTTCTTAAAATAATTGAAGTGTAATTTATTTCATTTTGGTTTGTTTATTTCTTTGAAAAAAAAATACATAAAATGTGAAAATTAATGTATTGTGTATAAATATATGCTACGTACTTCTTAATTCACTTTTTTTTTGTAATTATCACTGTAAAAATAATTTAAATCAAATTAGTAAGAGATCATAAATTGCTAATAATAGTAATGCTTTATTTTTCTCTTTATTTTTTTTATTTCATTTGTCACAACTCTTTCACTTTTATTAGTATTAGTAAAAAATTAATTTTTTTTATTATGCAATTTCAATTTAAATGTTGTGATTTCAATTCAATATCTATTCTATTATATAAAAATTGAGTTTCTGCACTTAATAATAAAGTTAATGTAGCATACTCTGATCTAGAAGAGAGTGTTTTCTGATTTATTTCTTTAGCTCATTATGTATAATTTATTACACCGACTTAATTATACCAACTAATTTATTTGACTAGATATTTAAATAATATGAATGTAATTTATTATAATTTATATTCATCAATTAATACTACTACATAATTGACTTTTACTAACATTTAAAAAATATTACCAAATCATATTAAAATGTTATCTATGTATATTAGTAATATTTTAACAAATGTTAAATATATCCTATGTTACTGAAGAGTTTTACTAACATTCTTCTAAAGATTTAATAACATTTAGTAAAAATGTTACAATAGATCTTCTAAAGTAATATTATGAAAAATGTTATAATAGATATTTCTTGGTAACACTTAAAGAAATGTTACTATAAATATTTTTTGTAACACTTAAAAAATGTTACAATAGATATTTTATGTAACACTTAAAAAATGTCACAATAAATCTTTCTAATAACACTTTAAAAAATGTTACAATAGATATTCTATAGCAATACTCTAATAAATGTTACAAAACATTTTCTTTGCTAACAATAAAAAAATATTACAATAGATCTTTAATAACATTTAAATACACAAAATAATAAAAATATTGAATTAAAATCTTTTTTTTCAATTACATATTCTACACCCACTTTTAGCAACAGTTCTTTTAGTTATCATAAGGTGATGAACAAGCAAAAGCAGTGCACTTCCACCACTTGCATGCACTTGAGGTTAAGGTCAATCATTATTCTACTTGCAGACTGGATCTAAGTGCAGCTAAATAACAGCAAAATATAAATAATATCAGATGTATATTTAAAAATGCAAACAAAGGATATATAGACCCATACAAACTAAACAAAAGATGAAACTTTAGATATCAAAACCCAGAATATAGGAATAGGCTTACATCCATCAACAGGCCCATTAGAAGCAAAAGGAGTTTTCTTCCCTTTTTCAAGACAATCCCTTGCCAAATGTGTTATGCCACCATATATTTTACAACAACCACTCTAGTATAAACAATTATTTAATATAGATTAGACAGTTGATTCAAGTGTTTGGCTAATACATCATCATATATTTGATAAGGCAAACAAGAAAAGGAAATAATAATACCTTAGGATAGATGTCATGAGCATTTTGAGGGCAATTTTTACTCAAGTATCCTTGTTTACAGACAAAGTATTTTGCAAACTTTGTCCCTCCTGTATCACCATTGAAACACTTCATCTCATAAGAAAACAAATTAGAACACAACCAAAAGCTTAACCAAAAAGAAGTCATTCTAATATTTTATCAAAGACACAACATTAAGTAACAATGTTTCATTGTTCAGTAAAGTAGAAAGCCTAAGAGGATGATTATAAATCTGTGGTAAACTGCTTAAAAAAAATTCCAATGCATGGAGTGGCTAAATTTTCTTCAGAAGCACCCTACCAAGGCACACCAATTGCCTCTATCCCATGCTCCAATTCGCGCCATTTTCGCTAATTGCAGCATCAAGTTTTTGCCTTAGCAATAAGTTCAGAGGTTACTATATCATTATATTCATGTAGAGTAATCAAAATTTTCCTAGTTATAAATTAGGAGGATATATAATTATTGATTCAAGAAAAATAGAATGCAAATCTGGAGAGTCCAACTTTCCTTCTTTTCTTCTAACTTCATCACCAAGTTGACACTTTTCAAGGACCTATGCATAATATGATAATGTAAATGTGTTAATATGCTTGAGTTAGAAGTATTATAAGTCAAATAATTTGAAATTACGGATTCTGAATCTGTTTAACAAACCAACCTCCCAAATTTGTTCATTAGTGTATTCCTCTAGTGGATTCAGATTGTTTCTCACCATCCCTTTAAACATACTTTCTCACTAACTGTATCTGCTACCATCGAACAAATTATTATTCAGTGATAGTTATTGTATATCCACATATACTACTTTAATTTTGACCTTTAATGCTTACTTTACATTTACATTCATACAGAAGAAAAAATAACTCAGGTTCTGTTCAGATTGCAACTTTAAACCTTTTTTGCAGCAAGCAATGTGGTTCCAACCAAAAAAAATTGTTTAAGAAAGAATTAAACATGTTTGATTTCATTTGAACTAGAATTATTATCATAAAAATTTTTTAAATCTTATTTTGTATCAAATTAATTACTACTCTATACAACAATTTCATCGGGCCTAGAAATGATGGAATCAATATTTGAGTTTTTCCAATTGACAGTATCAAACAAAACAGAAATTAGAAATTAGAATCCAAATTTAGTAAAAAAAATCAACTAGAAAACAGAAGATATAAAAATCTAATAATATATGATATTTAACAGCTTAATCAGCAAATAAACAACTTAATAAAAACCTAAATTCAAAACCTAACTACTAAATAACAAATTAAAAACCTAAATCAACTAATAATTATACATCAAATTAATTATTACGTAAAGATTAAAGAAGATTGAAGAGCAAGATATTAACTGAACAAGAAAACTAAAACTCACCAGGCCGTGGGACGAGCAGACGATGGAACCGATGAGAAGATGACAGCGCAAGAGGATGAACCAAAAGAAAGATGACGGTGTGAGAGAATAAACCAGAGGCAAGACAATGCGAGTTGGAGTGAGAGTGAGAACACGTGATTGTAGTTTCGATTCACGAACCATGAGATCGATGAGGCAGATAGTGTAATTTTCTAAAGTAGCCTTCTCTAAAGTAGTTTTCTCATGTGTTTTTCGAGTGATAGTGTAATTTTGCTAAGATATTAAGTTAGAATTGTTTTTGTTGCCTATTAGAGAGTGTAATAATCTTAATTTAAAAGATTTAAATAATTATAAAAAAGTGCTTTATAGAAGTTAATTTTGTGATATTATATAATATTATAAGAAACTAAATTTTAAGTTAATTAGTTATATTGTTGAAAGAATTTTTATAATAATTGATTATATTCACATTAGATTATAGTTGGTATTTTAAGCAAAAGAATAGTTCTAACTACTTTCTATTCGGCAGTTTTTCTATCATATTTTATTATACAATTGATTTGAGTATTGATTATTGTATGTAGGTACCAATATTTTATAGAATATTATATATGATACTAGGCTCCTGATAAATCCAGATGTTCTTGAGGCTGTGATGTTTCGAAAAAAAAGTTATATTAACATTGTGAATTATTTTATGGTTGTGCCTATTGGTTGTATCTTTTTGGCATTATGACTGATTAATAGCATGTTCTGTAGAGAGATTTTGTCGTACTTATCTATACTTTTTGACAAATCGAAATTTATTACCGAAGATGAATTTTTATATTTCACTAAGAGGAATATAATAAACGAATTACGTGATGCTGTAGATGTGAGTGCCTTATAAAAAATTATTAATTAGTGTTTGGTCTATTTTTTGTTGTTTGACGTTCACATTGTTTTTATGTAGATTAGATTTTATGTTATTTTGACCATTGTTTTTGCTGTTGATCCTATTCTATATTGGTGACATAAATTATGTGTTTATTAATATAATTTATCAAAAACATGAATGATAAATAAGACAAAAAAATAATTAAAAAATAGAATGTTAGTAATTACTTAAAATAGATAATAAAATAAATTATAGGGTATTATTTTATTTAAGT
>NC_029785.2:51798133-51799167 GCF_000816755.2 Arachis ipaensis | reverse complement strand
TAGATTTTTTTATAATAATTTTCTTGAACTCTTTTTTATAAGCACGTATCTTGATTGTTCTCTTTTATTTTTTTTATATTCATTGATTAGATTAAATTGTTTTTTTAATGTATTTTTTATCTCTTTTTTTTGTCTTTTAAGTCCATCACTACGTTATTCAATCTCATCCTAAAAAAATATATTATGTTATTATGTTATTTTATTTTAAAATATTATTTTTCATAATAAATATGTTATGAATTGTGTTGAATTATGTTGAATTGATTATTTCATGATTATTATGTTATGGTTTTTTGGTTAAGTTCTTTTTACAAAAAAATTAAAAGAATATCTATAAATATCTATGGATATTTACCTTCTCTAAGAGGATATCTAAAAAGAACTCTAGGCGAAGATGGAAAGGAGACAAGGGACATTTTTTTAAATAGGAATGAGGGGCATGACAGGAGTACTTATCGCACTCCTACAAGTATCCATTACCTACCTATAACGGGCAACGGAGTTCCAACTTTAGCCGATTTAAGAGTGGATGCGTGAACTTCATTTGGATTGGACCTTAAGGTAATAAATTTTGGTCAGATTTGAGACCCTCACATTGGACTTAGATTAATCTTACTTGCTTGGATCTTAGATTAGTTTAAGTATATCTTAGATTGATGTTTTAAGTCATTATTATATCAAATATCATATTATTAAATATTATAATTATTTAAAAATTTGAATATACTTACCAATTATTTTAAACTAAATAATTAATTTATATTCATACCAAAGAATATTTATTTACGATTATATTTTAAATTCCCATGCAGGGCACGAAAAATGAAACTAGTTATATTTAAAATACACTGTTATTAATATTCATAGACACTAATAAAACACATAAAATTCCCAAACTTTAAACTCCATACAAAAATTTCAACAAAGTACTAAATAAAAGTATTTCTACAAATATAATTGATGGGTCAAAAGAATAAAATTTTTTAAATTTTATAAAATTCAATAATTACAGAAAATTCCTTTTTTAACAAGGA
>NC_029785.2:51796694-51797574 GCF_000816755.2 Arachis ipaensis | reverse complement strand
AATTCAAATTTTAAAACCCAATTTTTAAATATAATTTTGATTTAATTTGATAATATTTGAAATGAACAAGCATACTTTTTATTAAATTTTAGTCATTATTTTTTGATATTTACTTTTTTATTATATCTTCACTGTCAGTTATTTCACCAATTTCTTTTTCTACGCTAACAAAGTCTCAAATATCATAATTTCAATAGTGGATCAACCTATAATGCCATCCTTAACTACTATTTTTTATGCCATCACAAAAAATTCACTTTCATAAATATTATACATACTATTTACATAGACGTCTACGTACTATTAACGTATATAAATGTCCGTATGATACTGTATATCACTACAAGAAAATAGAACATTTGTAACAAAAATTTTATATCAAATTAAAAATTGTTACAAAAAACCTTTTTTTTTGTATTAATAGTTGCTGATTGTTACAAAAAAAAGTATGTTTTGTAACAACATTACAAGTTGTTACAAAACATCCAGATATTTTGTAACAATACATTTTATTTTGTTACAAATGATGGTAGTTTTTGTAACGCGCCGGTGTTTTGTTACAAAATATTGAAATGTTTTGTAATAAAACATAAAGTAGTTGCAAAAATTCGTAGTATTTTGTAACAAAATAGTTTTTTTGTTTCAAAAAATTAAATGTTTTGTAACAAAATATTTTTTTGTCTGAAAAACTTAAATTAATTTGTAACAAAAAATTAATTTGTCACGAAATTTAATATTGTTTGTAACAAGTTTTATTTTGTGTCACAAAATATGTGTATAATTTATACATTTTTTTTCAAAATGTTAAAAACTTTAAGAATTAAAAAAATTGTCTTTATATTTTTTTAAAATAATTTTATTTTGTTTCAGAAATAAAAAA
>NC_029785.2:51786155-51796671 GCF_000816755.2 Arachis ipaensis | reverse complement strand
CTTTCTTGAGGGTTGTATACTAAAGTTGGAAAACCTGAGTTACATAATAAAACAGAAGAGACCTCTATTAGCACTAAAAAGTTTGTCTTCTAGCTTGATAGTGAAATGATGAATTTTTAAAAAAGGGTCTTCTTCTGGTGTTGTGTTGCAGTCTTCAATTTCTTCTGGTTCAGCCGTGTTTCGTTGGTCTGCTGGCGGTCTGCTCTGCTCGTCTCCTCTGCTGAAGGTAAGTCCAGTTAAAAGTAGTATTGAACCTTGATTCTGCTGATGTTGTGACTGAAAATATTAGTTTTTATATCTGTTTGACTATATTAGTGTTATTAGCTTATGCTTTCTTTTTATTCTGTTCCAATATTTTTTTTATACTTTTGTGTTTGTGAATTGAGTAAAGTAGGTAACTATTTGATCCTTAGTAACATAGAGATATTGTTTAAATTCTGTTAATAATTTTGTGTATTAACCTTACTAACATAAAGATATTTTACATTGTATAGGAATGGTGATTGCCTTTAAAGTAGTTAAACTTTATGAATTACATCATATTTGCATTTGCTAAGTTCTTCAATCTTTATTCCACTTGTTTAACTTTTTTGAAAACTATAATATATTTTGAATCAAGTACCAACTTTTATTGATGTGCTTTCCTTTGTGTAATTGTATATTAAACGATGTTGCTATTTTTTTATTTCATTTTTCTAATTTTATCTCTGTTAACTTTATTGTAGATTGCGTAACATAATGGCTACACGGAGATTGACAAGGGCTGCTGCATCTGGTTATACACCACGAGCACCTGCCACGGCCCCTGCAGCGCGTGCCCCTGCCCCCGCCCCAGCCCCGGCAGCCCCTGCAGCACCTATCCCAGCTCCTGCAGCCCCTGCAGCATCTGTCCCAGCCCCGGCAGCCCCTGCAGCCCCGGCAGACCCTGCCCCAGCCCTGGCAGCCCATGCAGCCCCTGCCCCAGCCCCAGCAGCATCTGTCCCAGCCCCGGCAGACACTACTTCAGCACCACCCACTGCCCCTGTTGATAGGCGTATTGGTAAAAGGGGACCTTCGCGTGGGATTGCAACAAATAGGGTTATCAAAACAAAGACAAATGAGAAATTGGAATTGCCGATCTCTTTGGAGAACTTAGCTCCTAATGGCATCCATGCTGATCTATTTGCATCTGAAGTGGGTATCGTTACAAGACAAAATGCTCCTTTGGATGTAGAGAAATGGAGCCAAGTTGGAGATGATGTCAAGCAAAAAATATGCGACATCGTTTTGGTAATAGATATTTATATTTTCTGTTATTCAGTTTATTATAGAAGTTATTTCTACTAACTAACTTTGACAAATCATTTGTAGGAAAAGTTTGATATATCTGATACGCAAGTAATGCGCAATATGATTTTAGCTAAGGCTAACATATGTTATCGAAGTTGGCACTCAAGATTGCATGAGCACTATGAGTTGTATCAAACTGATGAGGAGCGCCTTCAAAATCCACCAAACAATGTTCTACCGGAGACATGGGAGACTTTGGTGTCCTACTTTGGAAGTCCTTCTTTTCAGGTTTAAAATTTTTATTGTGACAACCATTGAAGTTTTTTTTATATTGTTTTGCTATTTTAGGTCAATGCAAATTATTATAGCTGACCTCCTTTTGTCTTTTGTGAGTTTGGTCTTCTATAGGAAAAAAGTTTAAGAAACAAAGATAATAGAAAGCATCATGTTGTACCCCATATTGTTGGTCGAAGGACATTTCAAGTTGTTAGACGTGATCGGGTAAATAGTCTTAAAGTTTTAATTTGGTCTTCTATTTTTTGCTATATCATGTTTGCACTTAACTACATGCTATATTTTACACTTTCAAAAAATTTGCAGCGCCATCCTAGAACCGGTGTCGAGCCTGACATTCAAGAATTGTGGCAAATTACTCATCAAAAGAGTAATGGAGAATGGGTGAATGAAAAAGCTAAACAAATTGATGTAACATTCTTAAGCTTTTCCTCTTTTTGTTGCATGGAAGTTAAATATTATCTCCATTTTCAAATTACAAATTGGATTGTGTAGGATGACATTAGCACTATGCTTGATGACTCCTATGATTTGGAAAATCCTATCACTCCAAATAAAGCTTTTCTAATTGTGAGAGGTGACAAAAGTGGTGCAAGTTATGGCATAAAGGCTTCAAAGTCTAAGTTAAGGATTCAAGCACAACTTCAAGAGGCAATGCAAGACCGTGAGGAGCTAACAAAGGAAATAGATGTGCTCAAAAAAAAACTTGAAGAGCAACGAACACAGCAAGAGGAAGAATTAGCTCAAATGAAAGCTCAATTGGAAGCTCAACAAGCTGTTGTCAACTCTCTCATAGCGCGCTTTGACAATGAAACAAATTAGACCCTAAAGGTACTCCTAAAGTTGCTTATGTTTTTAATATATTTTTTTAGATGATTCCCATTTTATATTAGTATACTTTAATTTGTATATGGATCTCTTTATCACATTTTACTTGTGTCATGGTTGAAAAATGAAAAATGTCCTATTGATTGCTTTGATAAATTTGGTTGGGTATGGCTGAGACATAAGTTGCATATTGGTTGTGTTTGTTGGAACCGTGAACGGTGAAAATATCCAATTTTTAGGGGAGGTTCTGCCGAATTTTTTATAAACAGTTTGAATAAAACTTAGTGGAAAAATTATAGATAATGTTATATCTTGTTTCTAACTTTTTGGTTTCGGTTTTTCTTATTTACAGGAGTGCTGAAAGGGTGACCATATGCAACCTTGAGGGCTCAACAATGTTTTGATGCATAGAGACACTAATCTATGTTAGAACTTTTATGTTTTGGTTGAACTTTTATGTTAGAACTTTTATGTTTTGGTTGAACTAATCCATGTACTCATGTACTCATGTTATTTTGTTTCAAGACAATTTTAGCTAGAAGGATCTTGTTTGACTTATGTATGTTTTTGCATATTAAATAGATGTAAACTAGCTTATTAAAAGCGTTATTATATTAGTTAATTTAAAAACTAATTTACTAAATTATGCACGTAATTTGTAATAAAAATAAAGTTGTTACAAAATAACTTATTCGCTTTCGTAACTAAAGAAAAAAAAATGTTACCAAATCATGTTACATTTTGTAACAAATTTTTTTGATAGGAAAAAAATTTACTGTCACGAAAAATACCTTCAAGATCAAAATTTGTTACCAGTTTTGTAACGGCTTCTGGTTTTTTGTATCAGAAAAAATTGTTACAAAATATGGTATTGAATTGTAACAGTTCCATTTTTCGTTACAAAAACTTTTTGTAACGGGACTTACTGCAATGGACCCTTTTTTTGTTACAAAAAACTTTTGTGTCAAAATATCGACGTTTTGTAACAATATTTTTTGTTACAAATACGTTGAACTAATCCATGTACTCACTAGCTAATGTTATTTTGTTTCAAGACAATTTTAGCTAGAAGGATCTTGTTTGACTTATGTATGTTTTTGCATATTAAATAGATGTAAACTAGCTTATTAAAAGCGTTATTATATTAGTTAATTTAAAAACTAATTTACTAAATTATGCACGTAATTTGTAATAAAAATAAAGTTGTTACAAAATAACTTATTCGCTTTCGTAACTGAAGAAAAAAAAATGTTACCAAATCATGTTACATTTTGTAACAAATTTTTTTGATAGGAAAAAAATTTACTGTCACGAAAAATACCTTCAAGATCAAAATTTGTTACCAGTTTTGTAACGGCTTCTGGTTTTTTGTATCAGAAAATTTTTTTACAAAATATGGTATTGAATTGTAACAGTTCCATTTTTCGTTACAAAAACTTTTTGTAACGGGACTTACTGCAATGGACCCCTTTTTTTGTTACAAAAAACTTTTGTGTCAAAATATCGACGTTTTGTAACAATATTTTTTGTTACAAATACGCCTTTTTCTTGTAGTGTATGTATACAGTTATTGTGGATTTATACTATTACTATTCACGAATATTGTTTTTTATCAAATTTATTTCTCTATCATTGAGGTTAATTTTTTATGCAAAATGGAGTTGGTACTTCCAATGCGCATAATTTAGACTATATTTTCCCAACAATTTGCTCCCTAATTTATGTTGTTAATGAGCTTTAAATAAAAGAGAAAAGGATAAATAAGTCCCTGACCTTTTACTCCGCGGACATTTTTGTCCCTGACCATTGAAAAATACATTTAAATCCCTGACCTCCTTAAAAATAGGACGAATCAGTCCCTGTGTCAAAAAGCCACCGTCAAACCCAATAGAAAAGTCTGACGTGGCTCCCTTTCTGCTTACCTGGCATGACGGCTGCCAACGTGGCACGTTAGAGAGATGGAGCATTTGGAAAGTGGACAAATAAGTCCTTGGAGCCCAGAACGACGCCGTTTACATCACTGCCCTAATCCTGAAATTCGTTTGGGTTCTTCGTTCAGGCTGGTGGCTGGTGGTGAGGAGAAGAGTTCCACGTATGTTAACAATGGCTACGAAGGGGGCATCATCAACCTCAAGAAAAAGCATAAGTGGAGTTAGACAAGAGAAGTCTGGTTCAAGCTCAGTTCCATTTGCGCTTCATGCTGGAGATGGAAACGACGCCGTCGCCCCGAGGTGTTTCTGTGGAGTTTATGCAATAATGTATATGTCGAAGACTGTTAGCAACCCTAACAGAATCTTCTTGGGTTGTCCATTCTATAAGGTAAGTTAAGGAATTTTGGATTTGGTTTGATGTGAGATGATTGCAGATGGTATCTGATTTTGGGAATTTTGACAGGGAAAGGAAGGTCATTGCAAATTTTTTGTTTGGGTCGATGAGCATCTTGCCAGAATAGGAAACAATTGTTGCATCTGTGACAGGAAACATGGTGAAGATGTAGAAGAGGAAGAGGAATTAGATCATAGAATGACTGTTTTGGAAGAGAAGATTGTTACTTTAGAGAAGAAGAAGAACCCATTAGCTTGGTGTATTACTGTGATTATATGTGCTGTATTTGTTGTTTTTTATGTATCTGTTGCTTGAGAGATGAAGTATTGACATCATGATAGAGAAAAGGATGTGCAGAGTTTTTTATTGTGTTTGAATCATGCTATTTTGACAAGTTATGCATCCTGTAATCTAAATGCAACTGTAGTTATAATATGAGTATGTTCAAATTATGTTTTGAATAAGTACATACACAATGAAATGCAGAAGAATTACGCTTAAAAGTAGCATACATAATCCATGAAACTTGATGTTCAATAACATAAAGAGTTTCCTAAAGCTTTCCAAAATGATGTAGTCTCCTAAAGTACAGAGTTTGATGAAGATGAAGCTGAACATGATAAATCAAAAGTCAGCCTCACAAACATAACATCACACATCTTAAAACTCAGCCAAAATGCAAAAGCAAGTTTACTAAAAGCTAATACAAGGCATAGTAGAATGCCTAAAGTCACACAGTTTTTCACTTCTTTGGCACCATGGAAGGTGGATTAGGGATGAATTTGAACATGCCAGTTGTAGTCGTGCTTGCTGCTGCTAATGTCTCCTGGGTAGCTGCTGCATTCGGTCCTGGGATGACTTAAGGAGGATGTGGGCCAGGTGAATTTGGCTGACTTTGAGGTGGGAGTGGACTGGGGTTTAGTGGAACTGGTGGCCTGAATATCCTTTGCTTGGGCCTGATCTTTGATGGAGTTGCTTGAGCATTTTGGTGGGTTGTGGATGGAACTTGGAGTGGAGGCCTAAACTGTGTCCTTCTTGTTACTGAACCTGGCTTGACTTGGGGTGCTACTGATGTTGCTGAGTAGGTATACTGTGAACCTGACTAGATAGAGCATCCTGGCCAAACATTTAGACACAAACAGTCCTTAGCATACAGAAATCAGACACATGATATAGCTAAACACTAAGAAATAAGACACATAAATTCCTGACAATAAATTAATAAGACATATTAGTCCTTCAGCAGTTTACTTACACTATCAGTTGGAGCTGACTGTGACAGTGGGAGGACTGTCAATGCCTGAGATGTGGAACCTTTCTTAACCTTCTTTTTCTTAGGTTTCCAGTTGGGGTCAGATGGAGCCCCCTTGCAAGTTTTGTAGTTATGCCCCATTGCACCACACTTACTACAAGTAACTTTGAATGACCTCTTCAGCTTTTCACCTTGCTGCATCATTAGCTCAGCTGGATCCTTCTGTCTGTTGTGCACTTTAGGCCTGCCTATTGGTCTCTTTATGATGGGAGGATCCGGCCTTGAATACTTAGTCCTTGTCCAAAACTCCTAACTTGGGACAGGCTGAATACAATGAGCATACGTCTTGTGGATTGACTCCATGCATAACCATAGATGCACATAATCCTCCGGATGATCATGCCTCTTCCTTATTGCTGCAATGGCATGGATACATGGCATGCCTAACACATGATAACAGTAATTAAAGACAGAATATCACCAAACCTTACAACCAGAATAGAATCAACCATAAATAACTAACATCATGGACCACAAGTCATTCAGCCAGCAATTAAAGCATAATGGACATGCATTGATATAATGCCTAACAATAAATTAACACTAACCAATGAGCTGCCATTTGTTGCACGAGCAAGTCTGCCTAATGAGGTCCACGTCCACCTTTGTAGCTTTACGACTTACTTCGAACCTCTTACGTTCTTCGTCACCAGTCCAGTCTGCACGCCATTTATTGCTAGGCCTTATTAGACGCTCCATCCTCTTCTGCTGAACAGGTGTGAGCTTTCCAGTATAATTGCCAAGCAGATCTTTATGCTTAACCATCCTCCTCATCAGATAGCATCTAATTTCTTCACACATTGTGAGGATAGGCTTGCTTCTATAGTTGACAATATTTGCATTGAACACCTCACACATGTTATTTGTGAGGTCGTCTACCTTTGGTCCGTGTGAGAAATATGCCTTCACCCAAGTAGCTGGATCAAATTTAGATAGGTATTTCCATGCCCCCTGATTAATGCCTTTGAGCCTCTCCATCTGTTCTTTGAATTTGGGTATGGTAGTGCACTTTGCACATTCCCAAACTACCTCCCGAATATACAAATCCTTAAACCAGTTGTTAAAGTTTTTCCAAATGTGCATCACACAGTTTCGGTGATGGAAATTTGGCATAACTTCTTTCAATGCAGGCAGCAATCCCTAACACAATACACGAACAAATCTTCACTAATCAGAACCAGTAATGAGTAATAAGTTGCATTATTAATCATACCCTAATGAGTGCCTAACTCTCCAACTGAAGTAGAACTCAACATTACTAATCAGAGCCAATAATTTATAATCAGTTGCATTGTTAACCACACCTTATAAGTGAAAAAATCATGAAAGGAAGCAGAACTAAACATTATGAATTAGAAACCAGTAATCACTACTCAGTTGCATTATTAACCACACCCTATCAGTGAACAAATCATGAAAGGAAGCAGAACTAATCAGTGAATAAATCATAAAAGCAAGCAGAAGTAAACATTATTAATCAGAAACCAGTAATAACTAATTAGTTGCATTATTAACCAACTAAGTAAAGAGTTATGAATGTTACCTTTTGTTGGTCGGACATAAAATTCCACCCGTGAGTCTGCACATCACCCAAATCCTCCTGAAGAAGAGTCAGAAACCACTTCTAAGACTCTTTTGTTTCAGACCTTGCAACTCCATAAGCAACAACATAGAATTGATTATTCGCGTCTTGGGCCACTGCTGTTAGGAGTTGTCCACCATAGTATGTCTTCAGAAAACAACCATCAAGGTGGATCAAAGGCCTACATCCACTCTTGAAACCCTGCTTGCATGCCTCTAACCCTATATAAAGCTTATCAAACACAGGAAGGGATTGAGGAATATGTGTTACACAGAGTTCTGCCCTAGACCCAGGGTTGCTTCTCAGAATCTCAAACAAATAATCCCTAGCATTATTATACTGCTCCCTCTCATTGTCCATTATCTTTTCCCTTGCCTCTTTAGTTGTTCTATAGACCATTTTTGGATGTGCAGTGAGTGAGAATTCCTCTCTCAGAAAGTCAACGGCCTCATTTGTTCTCATGTGGGGCTGTGTACTCATTCTCTTTTCCACCTTCTTACTAATCCAATGTTGATCAGCTGCGTTACTACCCAGGTCCCGAGCACACGTGTGCTCGTTTTTGTAAGTCTTCACCTGATAGCATTGCAATGACTTGTTGTATGACAAATGAACTAACCACGGGCACTCATCATCCATGCATCCCACCCTAACTCTCTCCTTGTCATTCTTAAACCACCTAAGCTCTCTACCTTCTGCAATAAATGAGTCTTTCACAACTTCCTTAAATCTGTCTATGGTTGCAAACCTAGTCCCTAATTCAAATCGTCCCTCTCCAAAAGCATATTCATCATCAAACTCAGGAAATATTTGCTTGCTGGATTCATCATCTGATGATATAGGAGTGTATAAATCCTTAGAATAGTAGTCATATATGGGATCATCATCATCATCTTGGAACCCACTCACATAAAACCTCACAGTTGGATCTATGTTGGGCTGTGCATCTCTGTTGGGCTCTTCGTTAGGGCCTGGCCCAACATCACTTCTGGGCTATTGCTCATTGGGCCCAGTCCTGGCCTGCTTCTCATTGGGCCAAGTCCTACCCTGCTGCCTTCTCTTCACCTCAGATGCACCCATTCCACTGTTTTGTCCCTTCTTTACCCAACTTCTCTTGTTCCTTTTCACACCTGTCTTCTTTGCAGCTGGCTTCTTTCCAGATGCCTTACTTGGAGACACAAATTTTTCCTTTCTCTTACTAATCCTCTTACCTCCTCTGTTAGTAGCACTATCATCACTATCACTTTCAAATCCGGGTGGTGGAGGTTTGTAGGGCTCATCCTCCATACTCTCATACCCATCATCCGAAGATGAACTCTGAACCTCTTCTAACACAGGACTCTTACCTTTATTTTCACCATCCTCCACAATCTTAGGCTCATCAACAGGGTGGTCAAAGTACAGGTAAAACTCATTCGTCTTTGCATTCTTCATTTTGTTCTCACGCATGGCATTAATACCTGCATCCCCGTCAAAATATGCAGTCCCGACTCAACATCAGCACTCATTAGATCATACCAATAAACTGCATTGTACGATTGGTACCCCAAGCCTTTGAATAGTGTGATCAAGTCCCCAAAATTTGCAAAATCTAGTCCATTTCGGGAAACTTCTCTACCTTCCCATTTTGATAAACAATAGTTCCATTACTCGTTCTAACAAAACTACCTCCATGGTGGAAAACTGGCACTACAAACACATCAACCATCTTCAAAAATAAAAATACAAAAATCAATGTTCAAATAAGCGTACACTCAAACAGCAATGTCCGTAAACAAAATACGAAAACAGAAATCAACCAAGAATTTCTTTTTGCCCTAACATTCAATCACTCTCACGGAAACCACGCACATACTTTTTTAACCACTACTATCACCATGCACAGACAATCCTTTCACAAAAACAGTTTATACTTCCATAACCATTGAACCTGAAAATCGACTCACTAAGCAGCGCAATGGATTCTTACCTCCGGTGACGAATACGGCAAATCAGACAACACTGAATGGTTCTCCCTCCTCGACAATGAATGCGCACTGGAAACTTCTCAGTCTGGGTAGTGATTTTGGAGGGAGAAACAGAGTCTTGCGTTTGATCGTTGGTCTTCTTAGGGCTTAATGTTATTCTCTCTCAACTGTGTGGGTGTTATAGACATTATACATAAGTAAAGGAGTAACAGTGTATATAAGGGACAGTGATGTAAACGACGTCGTTCTGGGCTCCAGGGACTTATTTGTCTACTTTCCAAATGCTCCATCTCCCTAATGTGCCACGTTGGCAGCCGTCATACCAGGTAAGCAGAAGGGGAGTCACGTCAGACTTTTTCGTTGGGTCTGACGGTGGCTTTTTGACGCAGGGACTGATTCGTCCTATTTTTAAGGAGATCAGGGATTTAAATGTATTTTCCAATGGTCAGGGACGAAAATGTCCGCAAGGTAAAAGGTTAGGGACTTATTTGTCCTTTTCTCTAAATAAAAAGTAGTTAGCGGGGCAGAAGGTTTCCTTTTACCAAATAAAAGTATAGAAGGTTAATTTTTTTTTTTTTTTACCAAAGATAGGAGACTCGAACCGCAACCTCTTAATTGAGTTTGAAGAGACTATGCCATTTGAGCTATAACTCATTGATATAGAAGGTTAATTACACGTGATGAAATTGCAGAGGTTATTACATGATTGAGTGACGTTAAGTTCGTTCATGAAATTATTTATTTATTTTTCTACATACCCCAACAATTCAAGTGCATATTGCTGATATTGCATTTTGATCACACTCATAAGGCACTATATACTATTATAAGAACAATAATAAAAGACTAACATAATTTGTTATTTTTAATCATTAATTAATTAATAATATTTAAAAATATTAGATAAAAATAAGATATTAAACTTTTGGACTAAAAATATTG
>NC_029785.2:51782258-51785795 GCF_000816755.2 Arachis ipaensis | reverse complement strand
ATGTGTTGATCAATATAAATTAAAATTATTAATTCTTGAATTTTTTTTTTGTAATTAGTATATAAATCAAATCAAATTTACTGTGCTTGATCGGTTAGTTCTTTTGTCCGTTTAAGTGATGAGAGTTTAAATATTATTTTGTATATATAGCAATTTATTAGTCAACGACAGAATTATTAAATGAAGCTCAAATTTACGATAAAATAATTATTAGTTTACCATACTGAAAAATATGGGACAAAAACAAAATTATATAAATCAAATGTCTAACCCACAACCTTTATTTTTCAGCAAAGAACAAAATCCTAGTTACGTGCTGATGATACCACTGAATATAATCCTCCTCCTTAAAAAACGACAACTCCCAAGTCCCACTCATCACGAAACTCATGCACTCACCTTCTAGCAAATATCATGAACCATCCAAAAACCATTATCTCAGCAAAAATGTCACTGGGAGAAGACGACCAAACCATAACCGATAAGGCTAACCAACCACATGCACTGTCACATCCCTCCTCACCACCTCCACAACAACCTCTTGTCAAGATGGTGCTCGCCGAGCTTCGAGCTCAGCGTGGAATAGCCCTCCCTCTAGTGGCCATGAACTTGGCTTGGTTTGCCAAGACAGCCATCACTACAGCCTTTTTAAGCCGCCTTGGCGAGCTTAACCTGGCAGCCGGATCCCTCGGCTTGTCTTTCACTAATGTCACCGGATTGTCCGTGTTGAATGGTCTATGTGGCGCCATGGAACCTCTTTGCGGACAAGCTCATGGAGCTAAGAACATTAAGCTCCTTCACAAGACCCTTCCCATGACAACTCTTTTGTTGCTAATGGTAACAATTCCTATATCTTTCTTGTGGCTTAACATTGATAAGATCTTGATTCTCCTTGGCCAGCAACAAGAAATAGCAATTGTGGCCAAATCTTATGTTAGGTATCTCTTACCTAACTTGGTTGTCACCTCATTACTCTGTCCCTTGAGAGCATACTTGAGCTCTCAGTGCATTACCCTGCCTACCTTGTTCTCCTCGGCTATATCGCTCGCTTTTCATGTACCGGTTAACATACTACTCTCCAAGGCCATGGGGCTCCGAGGAGTTGCGATGGCAGTTTGGATAACTGATTTGGTGGTTGTTATTCTGCTGGCTACTTATGTTTGGATTCTTGAATGTAGTAAAAGAAATGGAAGCAGGTGGAAGGAAGGAGGGTGGTGGGATCAGCATATCATCGACTGGATTGTGCTTCTCAAGCTTTGTGGGTCATGCTGCCTCAACACATGCCTTGAGTGGTGGTGCTATGAGATTCTTGTCTTGCTTGCCGGGCACTTGTCGAGTGCGAAGCAATCGCTTGGAGTTCTAGCCATAGTGCTCAACTTTGATTACTTGCTTTACTCAGTGATGTTGTCTCTAGGCACCTCTGTATCCACCCGTGTCTCAAACGAGCTTGGTGCAAACCAACCCGGCCAAGCTTACCGATCAGCATGCGTGTCCATGGCAATTGCCATCATCACAGGAAGCATCGGCAGCTCGGTAATGGTTGCTGCAAGGGGAACTTGGGGTGCAGTGTTCAGCCACGACGCCAGCATTATAAAGGGAGTGAAGAAGATGATGTTGCTGATGGCTTTCGTGGAAGTGTTCAATTTTCCATTGAATATTTGTGGTGGCATAGTCCGAGGAACAGCGAGACCTTGGCTTGGCATGTATGCAAATCTTTGTGGATTCTATTTCATAGCACTTCCTTTGGATTTGGTTTTTGCGTTTAAGCTTCACCTAGGTCTTGCTGGATTGTTGGTAGGGCTCTTGATTGGTGTTGTTAGCTGCTTTATTTTTTTATTAACATTCATTGCAAGAATAAATTGGATGGATGAAGCTGCCAAAGCTCAAACATTGGTTTGTGCACAGGTGCAGGAAGTTCCAAGACATGACGTAAATCATGTCCATGAAGAAGTTTAGAAGTATGTTCTAACATCCTTATCACCCCTTTAATGCATGTATATCTCCAAATATTTGGTGTGGAGCTGAGAACAAATTTGAAACGTCTCAAACACCCCATGTGTTTCTTTGATCTAGGATTTTTTTGTATAAAAAACTATTTTTTTACTCACCATTTCTTGGGCACAAAACCAACTTTTCTCAACAATTGGATCAGGTGTAGAACCTACCTCATCCAATCAACTTGGTATCCAATGAAAATGAGAAACAACACATTGTTTTTTCCCTAAAAATTATTGAAAAAGGTGAATCCTCCAAAAAGTTATCAGTGGATACAGTGAGTGGGACGGACTTCATCTTTGGAAAATAGTAAATTAACCAATAGGGCATAAAAAGCCCGTTTATCTAACTATTATACAATTACATCAAATTAATTATCACAATACACTCAAATCAAAATTATTTTTTTCATAGATCTAAAAGCTCAACATCAATCATCCTTGAAACCGGGTTTAGAAATTAATGATTGCAGCTCTTTAGCTATTTCATCATTAAAGCCAAGGATGGACAATATCTTATGACCAGGGGATTCCACTTCAGACCAAATCCCAAGAAGTATATGGGCTGTGGTTATTTCACCACCATCACCTGCAAGTCAAAGATGGATTTAGGAAATATGTTATTTAATTTCTTATAGCTTTGTGGATAGAACAGTAGATGGGAATCATATCATTTGATGAATCCCAACTATTGGCAAATAAGAAAATATCGCAAAGGATATTATCCTTGAAAATGTATTCAAAAGCACTATATACCTGTAATGGAAGTTGTTTTCTAGCAATATTGAATAATTTGTTACTTGTATCCAACATAGCAATGAAATACAGAACATGTGGATAAGTAACTAAAAGCAAACAGGTGAATTCTTTTCTTTTCTTTTTAGCAAAAAAAGGAATATGATTAAGACCATTATCACATTATAACAAGACTTTTCTAATAAGCAAACACCGTCTACAGTTAACAGTAAATATGATGCAAAAAAAATGTGTCAGAATCAAAAATGGTTTTCGGTTAACCATTAGAAAGAAATGCAATTCTAAATATAAGTTAAAATCAAACGAAATCATTCTTAAATTCATCAAGACTCCAAAGGGGATTTACACTGGTTTTAATCAAAGATCATGATTGTATTGTGGTCTCATTTACTATTAAAATCAGAAAGACAATTTACAAACTAAATAAATTATCAGTGAACTGCAAAAGAAAATTTTGACACCTATTACAAACAAATATGTCATTTCATAGAATATAACTGAATGAACTAGAATCATGGGCAATAGAATACCTCTGATGGAGGAAACATAAAAATGTACCACGCACACTCAACTATTACCACATTCTTTTTTCTTGTGAATTTTATCTATGTATTTTACTTGGATCCTAAACCCCAAAAGTAAAAACTTTTACACAAATCATAAATATAAAATGAGCAAGCAGGGCCTACAAGTATCAGGTTCCATACACAGCATGGGTTACTGGTTAGTACAATGTCATGTTGATCCTACATCAGACATCTCTCCTTATAATAATAATTTGGAAACA
>NC_029785.2:51769591-51782230 GCF_000816755.2 Arachis ipaensis | reverse complement strand
GAGAGAGAGAGAGAGAGAGAGAGAGAGAGAGAGAGAGAGAGAGAAACAAAACAAACTATCAAACTAAATAAAATTTAAACCTCAATCAACTTAAATTTCAAATACAAAACTAGGAATGCATAAATTATATGGAAAAACAACCATTTGTACCAATGAACTTTACGAACGCTAACAAAAATACCCATTAAAGAAGGAAAATAACGTTGTATCCATCAAAGATGGATTCCGTACGACAAAAGTACCCAAATCCTAAATTCATGTTGACTTTTTAATAAAATTCCAGAATTAGCCCCACCATTATCTTCAACATCAACTCCCAACCATCTCTTCTTTCCCACTCAAACTTTCACATCCCTCCATTACCACCACCTTAACCACCTTTTTTCTCTGCTACTCCACCACCGCTACCATGACGGCATTTCCATCTTCATGAACCCATCTCCAAGAAACTTGATCACCGACACAACCTCTCCAACCGGATCCCTCCCCCTTTCTCTCCCCCTCTTCCCCAAACCCCGCGTCATCTTCGTCACGGTCAACGCCACACACCTCCATTGCCGTTGTGGTTATCGGAGTCATTCTCTGACTTGACAAGTATCCTAACATATATATGATTGGAGATTTCTGAGAGAATTTGAACAATGAATACACTCAATTGGTTCAATTTGGGTATAGATAAAAACAAATAAATTATTAGTTACAGGAGATTTGTTCAACTTCATTAATTATATAATAAATTTGTAATTTGTACTGTTGTAAATATAGGACCTTTCTCCATGGAGTCCATGAGCTTGAAGTGGACCTAGGAGGAGTTGAATCGCACCACAGGCAGGGACCTTGCGTGCTGGATCTCGGTTCAGTCTCGCTTCCGGAGCTTCTCCTTCTTGTGGCGGCATTAGACGGGGTCTTGGCCGGAGAGGCATTGCGGCATCGCTGTGCATCGGCGCTGCTGGAGCTTGAATCTGGTGGCTCTAAACTCTGAACTTGCCACTGTGCCAAGGTATAGGTGATCTGTGCATGGGCTTGAGGCAGCGCTGGGGCCGCCGCGGAGTTTGGGTGGCTGCAGTTGAAGGTGGTAGCGTTGCGTGGGAACAGATGGATTGCCTAGTTGCCTTTTTGTCGTCTTTGTCATCGTCAGCGTGGAAAGATGGCGGCAGTGGTGGTTAGTGGAGTAGTAGAGAATAGAGGGTGGTTAAGGTAGTGGCAATGGAGGTGTTTGAGATTTGGGAAAGAAGAGAGGAGGGGTTAAAGATAAAGGATGGGGTAATTCTGGAATTTTATTAGAAAGTCAACATAAATTTAGAATTTGAGTACTTTGTTGTACGGAATCCATCTTTGACGGATACAACGTTAGTTCTTTAATGTGTATTTTTGTCAGCGTTCGTAAAGTTTATAGGTACAAATGGTTGTTTTTCCAAATTATATTTAAAATAACAACGGATAAGAAAAGGGTGAGAACTAACCAGATTTTAGTTTTTCATCAACCGCCCAATCAAGGGCCCTCTGGGCTTCTTCAGTTAATGGAGGATGCTCAGGGCTGAAGAAAAACCTATCAGCTTTCCCGAGCAACTTCACAGTTTCATCACGCACCTTAAAAAGTGTAATCCCATTCGCTCGCAAAAATTTAGCAGCTACATTAGTTCCTACAGCCCGGAGAAAGATCTGTCACTTTGGCATCTAAACATAAAATTGAAAGACATAGTAACATTGCAAGGGATGCAAATAACTAGAATACACTGAAACATAAGAAATGCCATAAAGGCATAAACACAAGAGAATGTATGTTGTGGGGTGCATCTATAAATGAGTGCCTTTAGATGGGACGTACATTGCAACTTGCAACAGTGGGATTTTCCAGCTCAAATGAAGACACTCAGACAGATAAAGTATCTTTGATCCCTTGAATTTGTTTGGGGAGGGAATTAACTCCATAAGTGTTTTGAATACAAACTAAGTAGATGACTTTCCAACTATAGTTGTCAGATAAGATTCTAATTCTATCAAAGAGAACAGGCAGTGAAAAAAGTGAGAAAGGAGGAAAATAGAAGCACAAGAAATTAGATGGCTAAATGGTAAAATAAATTGAAAATTAAATTATAGAACCTGACTGATATTCATAATATCTGTGTAAAGTCCTCACATGTGAAACTATTAAATGCTCTTACACTACTTCCACCTAATAGCTGACATGATTAGCACAATTTAATCAATACTCTCCTATTTCAGGACTAACATGACTAAACCAAGCTGTTATCCAAAATTTCAAGGCCCTGCACATTTATCTATCTCAATTTTCATCTAGTGGAGGAATAACGTTGTATCCCAAAACGATACCCTAAACCAAGAATCATTTTAAATTGCAGCTGCAGTCACAGGTGCAGTTCTCTTATGATATGAAAAATTGTACCAAATGCAGCTGCAACTGCCGCTGTGCAATATTGTGGCAGCGATTATGGTAACAAGCCCTTGAATGCAGCAGAAGATAAGCAAATATTATGAGGAATCAAAAAAGGGAAATTGGAGAGAAGGATATGATATTATTACCTTCAATGAGAATTCCCATTATAAGGGCTTCGGTCCCCGTAGTGGGATACTTCAATTTCCTAGCCTCCAACTCTCCCATCGCGAATGACTTTATACCCTTCCCAGACCATCTCCTCTCATCAAAACACAACCAACCAAACAATGCCAATCAAAATAAATATAAAAATAATAGTGGCTTATATTTGGAGATACTCACTTGGGAACGTTGTCAACCGAAGAAACTCTCTCTGGATTTCTGCACAACAAATCTGAACAACTCGATAACTTGGAGAATTGGGGAGAACCGAAGAGAAGAAAGAGAGAAAGGGCTTACGCGGTGGGGAGGCTGAAGGAGATGGCGGTGGAAGCGAGAGGGTGGCGCCGGCGGTTGGTGTTGCAACAAGACACGAATTGAGGTGTTAGGGTGCAAGGCTGAACGCAGAATACCTTGGCGCCGAGAAACGAGCCCTTGAGTGGTCTCGGCGTAATCGCCTGAGCTGAAAGTTCCCCGTAATGGAGTTTATTCTGACGTGGCAGATTGGTTGCCAGAACTTTCGAGAAGGAGTGTGCAGTAGCATTAGCAGCAGCAGCAGCCGCCATTTCTTCTGTTTCAGTTGCTGCGAACACTCACCTTGATGATAGATAGAAAGTTGAATTCTTTTCTGTTTTCTTTTTGGCAGTTGAAAATAGAAACACAAACCCCCATACCGCGTCGTATATAGAAACATCAACTCAGACAGTCAAACCTCACCCTTTCTTCTAATATTTTTGGAGACTTCTTGTGTATGAAAATTGGGCTAAAATAATATGGGCCTAAAGATAGAATGGCACAGGGGCCCGTGAGTTTCCCGAATCGTTCGTGACATACCCAGTGCACTTTTGACCAAAAAAAAAAAAAATACCCAGTGCACTCAAAGTGCTACTGCTATCGATATATGACGTTACAGCATGTCAAAAAAAAACTATGATGTTACAAAATCCCTAATCTCTCAATTACCAACAGAAAAAAGACTCAACCTAAAACATTAATGTCAACAATAAAAAGTCCAACATACAGTGAAAGAAATAGACCAAAAAAAATAAAAAATAAAAACTAAAGTGAAAGATATTCACGTCAATGGAATTCTGGAAATAAATAAACATGTTTCTAACCAATTTAGGTGGGTTAAGCGGTCACCTCATTTGTCTGCTTAAGTAAGTATTAGGAGTTCGAATCCCGCCTTGTGCATGCAGCAACTCATTAATCAGCGGCAAACCCTTAAATGGAGCTCAGAACCGCGATAAATTAATTCTTGACCTATCAGATTGGGAGATACCGTAGGTAACCAAATAAATAAATAAACATGTTTCTTGGCTTACATCCCGTTTGTTAATTCCAAAAATAAAAGACTAAACATGTTTCAATTTGGTACCTACGACCAAAAATAAGGAATCGTCTATGGTAAGGAAAGTAATGTGGTCCAATAAGGACCCTGTGAGAATATGCAAAATTGAGAGAAACTTCGTATAGGAGAATCTACCGCAATAACTTTTTATATTTGCAATTCATACTAATCGAATTAGATAAATGAGCGATGAGCTTGCTGTTCTTAGTTGTAAATGACGTTGGATCAATGGTGTCTTAGTTGGGCTCGCATTCGAAAATTGGATTGCGCTGAGGTTAATTGGGTGTGATATGATTGGGAAAGATCAATATGATTGGGTGTGTATTGGTACAAAAAACGGACTTTTTCGACTATTTGTAATTTCGACCATCGAGGCAGTATTTGGACTGCAGGTCAGGAACTGGGCAAGTAGGAGTCGATGGGAGGAGTTACAAAAAATGTCGAACTAGAAGGAAATTGGCTACCTCCGTCGAAGTATCAAAAGCTTAAACTAGCCTTTAAGCCGAAAATGGGAACATGAGAGCGAAAATTGAGGAACAAGTTATTACTTAGGGACCAGGGAATACGTAGTTGTCAAAACTTGGAGATAAAGGTTCTTCATGGTCAAGGCAAGGTCGTGGCTGAGAAAAAGGAGGAAGCGGGATCATGGACGACATGCTCCAAGGTCAGTTAAATTCACGGTCTATAAATAATAGAAATGCAGAATAAGCTCAGGATTCACTCAAGGATACTAGATCATCACCTAAACTCATAAAATTCCCAGTCTCTGCTAGCAATGGAAGAGTATGGATTGCAAGTGCATACGAGTGTCAGAAGTCAATCTTTAATTTGTTTTCTTTTGCTTTTTGTTGCATTCGTTGTTTTTTGCTTTATTTTATTATCATTTTTTTTAATTAACTTTTTACACTTTCATCTTCTTGTTTATGTTACTCCTTTGACGTTTGTCATAAGTTTACCATTAGTAATATCAAGATAAATTGCCTCAACACCAATTAAGTAATTCCCAGGTCGATCTCACTCTTTTTCAGAGGAATCGTATTTGCTCCCTTCTACTTGAGATCTTGACACAAGCTCGTTTCGACATCACCTGTCAAAGTCGACCAAAAAATGAGTGAAACAAATTGGCACGCCCGGTGGGACCCTGGGTTAAATTCGTGTTGAGTGGTGTGCGATTATGCAGTGGTAGATTAATTATGACAGATAGAGCTTCGACGTCGATGGGTACGTCAAATAGTGATAGTGGAAATTCCACTAAAGGTCCTGAAATAGAGGCAGTCCATTCGACCAGTCTTGCTAGTCAACAGTCGACGGAGGACATTCCGACGGCCATTCCTGTCACATGGCCTCAATATGGATTACCTCCAAATTATTCACCACCTTTGGAAAATCCTAGTGTTATATATACTGGAGGTATGAATACTATAAGAAACAATCCTTCGTACACCCGATACCTCCTTCAGGTTATCTTCCGATGGGTACACACAGTCAATACTACCATTACATGGTAAATTATAATGCTTATCAACCATCAATAAATAACCCTTCATATATGTGATCTATACCTATGCCACAAACAAATCCAACAGTCACAAATGTCATTTTGACACAGGGTATAAGAACCCGAAGAGTGTCGATAGGAGGAACTCATAATTCAATATTTCCTGAAATGTCGAGGCAGATTCTGGTAGGGACATCTTCGCCTAATACAATCAAATCTTTGGTTGTATTTAGACAACAAATTAAGGATAGCCATCATGATTTAGTCAATATGTTGACACAACAAATGGCCACAGTATTAAATCCAATATTAGAAAATAACAATGCTCGAATAGAACAAGTTGCTCGACGTGTTGATGATACTACAGGAGAAATTAATCGACCACTAGCCCAACCTTTTGTGGGAATTCATGTTAATAACCCTCCTATCATGTTAAATAGGGTGGATGATCTGAATAGGGTATTGAATAAAGCTAGAGCAAATAATGCTACTCAAGCTTATGGTCAAAATATAACGTAGGCAATCGAGCAAATCTTGAATAGAGATGGATTGAACATTGGAGTAACTAATCAACTTTATTTCATATCTCCTTTCCCCAATTATATCCAGCAATTTGAGCTCCCGAGAGGGGTTAAAACTTTTAAATCGCTCACAAAGTTTGCAGGAGAAAGTAGAGAATCGACTATGGAGCATATTGCTTGTTATTCGGTCGAGATAGGTGAATTGGCTAATCATGAATATTTGAAAATGAGATATTTTTCCTCTTCCCTAATAACATACTGTTTCAAATCCTTGCAGAAAACTCACGATTTGAGATGCCAAACAAAATCAATAGCTAGGGTGTTCAAAGAAATGAGTGAAGAAAAGAAAAATATTGTGGAAGAAATGGGATTCGGTGCGCTGGCACATAGTCCAGAAATGAACATCTCTCACAAACTCTTGAGGGAATTGATTCATTACTATGATGCCTATCATGGATTGTTGGACACTCTCTATAGAAAAATATACATAACTCCTGGCAAGATAAGGGATGCGTTGGGCATAAGTTCTGGCGGTATTATACTTTCAAATATTTTTGTTATTTTTTAAGTTATTTCGGTTCATTCCTTGCTTTATTTTAGGTTCATTTCAATACAGAAAATGAAACTGAGCCTTTTTTACTGATTTGTTTATATTAAAATATTGTAGGAGATCGTTTTCTTGTAAAAGTTGAGTACAACAAACTGAGTGATGAACAGAAGGAGATAATTGACAGCTTCAAAGGTGCTACTTTGGCATCTTTGACAAAATCTATCATTGATATGAGTGTTGAAGAGGAGGAGAACTGGCTGAAATTCAAAAGGACTTTTGTCATCTTCGTCCACAATGCTTCTTGCTGCCGACAATAGTAAGCACGGTCTCCCCAATCCATAAGCCACTTGCCCTTCATGTGGACACCGACCAATGATGGGATTAGGCATCTCATATGCTGAGCTTCTTGAGGAAGGAGATCAAATCTTAGAGAGAAGGAAAGAAACTTTTCGTTGATGATTGCATCTTTGTTTTAATGTTAATATATTTTCATGAATCGAAGTTCCCTCGACCAGAAACAGATGACGCTCTTGGGCCACTGTGGGTGGCCTATTGGACACAGAGGAATCTGGTTAACCGGATTGCTTTGGAAACAACTGATGAAATGGTAAATATAAAAAATTTTTCCTTGAAATTTCGGTTTAGATGCTTCTAAAAATACTGTGCTAACTAAATAAGTTTATGTTTTAGGGACTTGTGAACAGAGCATAATTGAGGGGAGGAGAGAGAGAAGAAAAGAAGGTGGAAAAGAAAATAGTTTTTCTCAAGGGGGAAGAGAAGGAAAAGGAGAAGAAAGAAAAAAGGAAAATTGTCATTTTGGATTCGTCTTCGGAAGAAGTCAGTTTTTCTGAATCTGAGTATACTTCTCACTATCGCTTATTGAAAACTATCTATTTATTTAAAGTTTTATATTGTTATTTTAACAAAACTTTTTGTATGTGTTGTAGAGAAGAAGAGGAAAAAATCGAGAAAACGCCGCCAAAGAAAAGAAAACAACCACAAAGGGAGGCAAATAACAAACGAAAATAAGGAAGATTGTTCTGACAGATTTGGAAAGCAAAACTGAATCTGAAGACGAGTAAGTTTTGGAAATGATTATTTTCGATTCATTTCTACATTTATTTGAGGTTCATTTGGTTTAGTTTTGCTTGTATTTGCTAAAAATTGTTCATGTGGGCTTGTTAAGTTAATTATAGCTCTGATATTTGTCTCTGGTATACATTTGATGTGTTTTTCTTGATGATTGACTTTATTTGACTGCTTGTTCAAATCTGAAATAAATTCGTTTCATTTATTTTTAACTATGGTTCATCCTGGTTTTAAGTGAAAACTTTTTGTATAAATTTTCAGACGACTGCTAAACAAAGAACACAAATGTTCAAGTTGAAAAAAGAAAAAAGAGCAAAGAGAAAAATTGATGGAACTAAAAAAACAAATGTTGCTCCGGATGACTGTGACTCGACAGACGCGCGATGTGATTTATTGCAGACGTAAGATTGAGTTTCTTATATAAAGTTATTTTTCTTTCTCTGCTAACTTTTCCTAAAACTTCAGGCAATTTCTTTTGATTTACTGAATAATATTTATTTTTCTGCTTAGACTGCTGACTGTAAGTGATGTGTGCGCATCATGTTGTGTTTTTCTATGCTTTTTCATATAAAAAAATTAATTCATAATGCTTAATTATGGATTGTTTTGGTGCTTAAGTTGTATATTGATTTGATCTCTTTGATTTGATTAATTTTGTAGAAAATAGAAAAAGAAGCGAAAAACACAAAACAAACTCAAAAAAAGAAAAAGTTTTGATCACGTTTTGCAGTTTGAACACGCTTTGAAACCTTAGACCACGCTGGTCCATGAAGCAAGCCAAGGGCGTTGTTAACGCCACGAACCAAAGCGCCTTCTCAAAAGTGGCGCTGGAACCAAGGAAGCCTTGCTAGGCATTAATAACGACAATGATCAATGAACCAAGGAAGCATGTGTTACTAACCATAAGCATATAATGAAGCATGCAAGCAATGCACGTACAAGGCATTTTTAACGCCAACAACGATGCAAACATGCATGTCTTGGCACGAATGATATGATGCATGCATGAGGCATTAATATATAAAGCAAGGAAGCAAACATGCAATGCGTTGAACATGAATGAAGCATCAAGACAGGGCACTAAATGAAGCAAAGTACTTACCTTGGGCATCAGTAACGCCAATGTGAATCAATGAAGCCATGTTTGGGTGTTATTAACGCCCTAATCATAAGCACCCATTTTGTACCAACGCCTTCGACACCTCTTGGGAGAAAGGCACTTGGGCGTTGGCAATGCCCAACTTTGAAGCGTTGATGAGAGAACTTTGGCGTGATCTAGAAATTTGCGGATAAATTCTCGTTGCAAGTATAGTTTCTAAACCTTCAAAAGTCCTTTCATACAAACGTTTTGGTTGTCACAAGTAACAAACCCCTAAATAAAGTATTCAAACCTCGGGTCGTCTTCTCAAGGAATTGCAGGGAGGTATGTTCTTATTATTGGTTGAGTTTGTAAATTGGGGTTCTGGAGTTTGGGCAATGGGCACAGGTATATTTTCAAAGCAATAAAAATAAATGAATAACAGTAAAATAAACTCTTGGCAAGGTATGAGAACTGGAAGTCCTATCCTGGTTATCCTTATCAATTGTGATGAGAATTGGAATTTTCTCCCACTTTGTTAACCTCTAACTATGAAGGTAAGTTAAGTGGATGAATTAATTTTTATTCCTCAGGTCCTAGTCTTTCCTTGGGAAAAGCTATAGTTATTGGAACTCGAATTAATTCTTGAAGAATCCCAATTTTCAGTCAACAATGAGTTTGATAACTCAAGTGTCTCCAATGACTCAACCAAAGCCAAAAGGAAAAAATTCAAATTATTTATATAATAAATAAAAGAAAGCAATTATAATTCTGAAATACCTCAATTAGCACTAATAAAGATATCAAATGTAACATGGAAGAGTTCATAAATCAAATTAGAAAAGTAAATAAAAGGAACATTGAACCTGGGATTGAGAGTCACTCCTAAAACTAAGAGAAATCCTAAATCATAATCCTAAGAGAGAGGAGAGAATCTCTCTCTCTAAAAACTAGATCTAAATCCTAAAATGGTGAATGTGAAAGCTTGATTATGAATAGATGCAATCCCCCTACTTTATAGCCTCTAATATGTGTTTTCTGGGTCGAGAACTGGGTCAGAAACAGCCCAGAATTTGCTGGTTGCGAATTCAAACACGCTGATTTTCGTCACTGCGACGCGTCTGTATGAATGACGCGTTCACGTCGCCTATAGTCAGGGAATTGATGAGCGGATAATTTATACGCTTTTTGGCATTGTTTTTAGTAGAATCTAGTCACTTTTAGGGATGTCTTCATTAGTTTTTATGTTAAATTCACATTTCTGGACTTTACTATGAGTTTGTGTGTTTTTCTGTGATTTCAGGTATTTTCTGGCTGAAATTGAGGGACTTGAGCAAAAATCAGATTCAGAGGTAGAAGAAGGACTGCTGATGTTGTTGGATTCTGACCTCCCTGCACTCAAAGTGGATTTTCTGGAGCTACAGAACTCAAAATGGTGCACTTCTAATTGCGTTGGAAAGTAGGCATCCAGGGCTTTCCAGCAATGTATAATAGTCCATACTTTGGCCGAGTTTAGATGACGTAAAAGGGCGTTGAACGCCAGTTCTACGCTGCTGTCTGGAGTTAAACGCCAGAAACATCGGAAACTCCATAACAATTTTATATCCGCCTGACTGAGATCTACAAGGTGACCATAGCTTGCTTCATACCAACAATCTCCGTGGGATCGACCCTTACTCACGTAAGGTTTATTACTTGGACGACCCAGTGCACTTGCTGGTTAGTTGTATCGAAGTTGTGAATGAAAAACGATTTATTAAGACGTGCGTACAGAGTTTCTGGCGCCGTTGCCTGAGATCACAATTTCGTGCACCAAGTTTTTGGCGCCGTTACCGGGGATTGTTCGAGTTTGGACAACTGACGGTTCATCTTGTTGCTCAGATTAGGTAATTTTATTTTTTTTTATTTTCAAAAATTTTTCAAAAACCTTTCAAAAATTTCTCATCTGTTTTCGAAAAAATAAAATAAATGTTTTCAAAAATATATTTTTCTTCAGAATTTTTAAGAATGAATTCTAGAGTTTCACGAAGCATGTTGAAGCCTGGCTGGCTGTAAAGCCATGTCTAATTCTTTTGGATAGGGGCTTCCAAAGGGTATGTCAGCTGTGGCATGTCTGAGTTACATACTAAAGCTTGGCTGGCTATTAAGCCATGCCTAACCCTCAGATTGGAGCTTTAGAATAAGAGTGCAAGATTCCTGGAATTCATATTAAAAATTTTGGAATCCTTATTTTTCTTTTTCAAATTAATTTTTGAAAAATACCAAAAAAATTAGAAAATCATAAAAAAATCAAAAATATTTCATGTTTCTTGTTTGAGTCTTGAGTCAAGTTGAAAGTTTGGTGTCAATTGCATATTCATCTTGCATTTTTCGAAAAATTCATGCATTCATAGTGTTCTTCATGATCTTCAAGTTGTTCTTGGTAAGTCTTCTTGTTCGATCTTGATGTTTTCATGTTTGTGTCTTTTCTTGTTTTTCATATGCATTCTTGCATTCATAGTGTCTGAACATGAAAGATTTCTAAGTTTGGTGTCTTGCATGTTTTCTTTGCATTAAAAATTTTTCAAAAATATGTTCTTGATGTTCATCTTGACATTCAAAGTGTTCTTGGTGTTCATCTTGACATTCATAGTGTTCTTGCATTCATCACATATTTTGATCCAAAATTCTCATGCATTGCATCATTTTCATATTTTTCTCTCTCATCATAAGAAATTCAAAAAAAAAATATATATCTTCCCCTTTTTCTCTCATAAATTTCGAAAATTTGGATTGACTTTTTCAAAAATTTTTAAAATCTAGTTGTTTTTATGAGTCAAATCAAATTTTCAAATTTTATCTTTTTCAAAATCTTTTTCAAAAATTATATCTTTTTCACTTTTCTTATTTATTTTTGAAAATTTTTAAAATATTTTTCAAAAATCTTTTTTTATCTTTATCTCCTAATTTTCGAAAATAACATCATCAATTAATGTTTTGATTCAAAAATTTCAAGTTTGTTACTTGCTTGTTAAGAAAGATTCAAACTTTGAGTTCTAGAATCATATCTTGTGATTTCTTGTGAATCAAGTCATTAATTGTGATTTTAAAAATCAAATCTTTTTCAAAACTAATTTCAATCATATCTTTTCAAAAATATCTTTTTATCTTATCTTTTTCAAAATTTGATTTTAAAATATCCTTTCTAACTTCTTATCTTTTTATCTTTTCAAAATTGATTTTCAAATTTGTTTCAACTAACTAACTAACTTTTTGTTTATTTCTTATCTTTTTCAAAACTACCTAACTAACATTCTCTCTCTAATTTTCGAAAATATCTCCCTCTTTTTCAAAATTTCTTTTTAATTAACTAATTATTTTAATTTTTGATTCTAATTTTCGAAAATTACTAACCTTTTTCAAAAATCATTTTCGAAAATCACTAACTTTTTTTCAAAAATTATTTTCGAAAATTCTCTCTCTCTCTCATCTCCTTCTATTTTATTTATTCATCCACTAACATCTCTCCCTCACTCTCCAAAAATCCGAACCCTCTCTCTCTGAGTTCAGATTTTCTCTTCTTCTTTTCTTCTACTCACATAAGGGAACCTCTATACTGTGGTAAAGAGGACCCCTATTATTATTATTTTTCTGTCCCTCTTTTTCATATGAGCAGGAGCAAGGACAAGAACATTCTTGTTGAAGCAGATCCAGAACCTGAAAGGACTCTGAAGAGGAAACTAAGAGAAGCTAAATTACAACTATCCAGCAAGCACCTTTCAGAAATTTTCGAACAAGAAGAGGAGATGGCAGCCGAAAATAATAATAATGCAAGGAGGATGCTTGGTGACTTTACTGCACCTAATTCCAATTTACATGGAAGAAGCATCTCCATTCCTGCCATTGGAGCAAACAATTTTGAGTTTAAACCTTAATTAGTTTCTCTGATGCAGCAGAACTGCAAGTTTCATGGACTTCCATCTGAAGATCCTTTTCAGTTCTTAACTGAATTCTTG
>NC_029785.2:51767090-51769515 GCF_000816755.2 Arachis ipaensis | reverse complement strand
CTCTCCCAAGTAATACAGAAGAAAATCCAAAAGGAGAGTGCAAGGCCATTGACATAGTCAACACAGCCAAACCTGGAGAGGAAGAGGAGGACATAAATCCCAGTGAGGAAGACCTCCTGGGACGTCCAGTGATCAATAAGGAGTTTCCCTTTGAGGAACCAAAGGAATCTGAGGCTCATTTAGAGACCATAGAGATTTCATTAGACCTTCTTATGTCATTCATGAGCTCGGATGAGTATTCCTCTTCTGAAGAGAATGAGGATTACTGAAGAGCAAGTTACCAAGTACCTTGGTGCAATCATGAAGCTGAATGCCAAATTATTTGGTATTGAGACTTGGGAAGATGAACCTCCCTTGTTCACTAATGAACTGAGTGATCTGGATCAACTGACATTGCCTCAGAAGAAACAGGATCCTGGAAAGTTCTTAATACCTTGTACCATACCTGAGAGCCCACTGTCAAGCTATTGACATTAAAGAAGCACTTGTTGGGAGGCAACCCAATTTTTATTTATCTAATTTTATTTTTCTTGTTCTTTCATATTTTATTAGGTTCATGATCATGTGGAGTCACAAAATAAATATAAAAATTGAAAACGGAATCAAAAACAGTAAAAGAAAAATCACACCCTGGAGGAAGACCTTACTGGCGTTTAAACGCCAGTAAGAAGCATCTGGCTGGCGTTCAATGCCAGAACAGAGCATGGTTCTGGCGCTGAACGCCCAAAATGGGCAGCATCTGGGTGTTTGAACGCCAGAATTGCACCCTGGAGAAGAGCTGGCGCTGAACGCCCAGAACAAGCATGGTTCTAGCGTTCAACGCCAGAAATGGGCAACAAATGGGCGTTCAACGCCCAGAACAAGCACCAATTTGGCGCTGAACACCCAGAGTTGTGTGCAAGGTTGTAAATCCTTGAACACCTCAGGATCTGTGGACCCCACAGGATCACCTCAGGATCTGTGGACCCCACAGGATCCCTGCTTACCTCCACTCACTTCTTCTCGCCCCTCTTTTACACAATCCCATAAACACTCTTCCCCAAAACTCTTCACCAATCATCTCAATCTCTCTTCTCCATCACCACTTCACCACTCACATCCATCCACTCTTCCCCATAAACCTAACTCATAAACTCAACCTACCTTCAAAATTCAAAATCATTTTCCCACCCAAACCCACCCTATATGGCTGAAATTAACCCCCTTTCACCCATATTTTCTTCTTTTTCTTCATCTATTCTTTCTTCTCTTGCTCGAGGGCGAGCAATATTCTAAGTTTGGTGTGGTAAAAGCATAAGCTTTTTGTTTTTCCATTACCATTGATGGCATCCAAGACCGGAGAATCCTCTAGAAAAGGGAAAGGGAAGACAAAAGCTTCCACCTCCGAGTCATGGGAGATGGAAAGATTCAACTCCAAAGCTCATCAAGACCACTTCTATGATGTTGTGGTCAATAAGAAGGTGATCCCCGAGGTCCCTTTCAAGCTCAAGAAGAATGAGTATCCGGAGATCCGACATAAAATCCAAAGAAGTGGTTGGGATGTTCTAATAAACCCCATCCAACAAGTCGGCATCTTAATGGTTCAAGAGTTCTATGCCAATGTATGGATCACTAGGAACCATGATCAAAGTAAGAACCCAAACCCAAAGAATTATATTACAATGGTTCGGGGGAAATACTTAGATTTTAGTCCGGAGAATGTAAGATTGGCGTTTAACTTGCCTACAATGCAAGGAGATGCACGCCCCTACACTAGAAGGGTCAACTTTAATCAAAGGTTGGACCAAGTCCTCATGGACATATGTGTGGAAGGAACTCAATGGAAGATTGACTCCAAAGACAAGCCGGTTCAATTAAGAAGATTGGACCTCAAGCCTATGGCTAGAGGATGGTTGGAGTTCATCCAACGCTCCATCATCCCCACTAGCAACCGATCTGAAGTTACTGTGGATCGGGCCATCATGATCCATAGCATCATGATTGGAGAAGAAATAAAAGTTCATGAAGTCATCTCCCTTGAACTCTACAAAATAGCTGAAAAGCCCTCTCATGGGGCAAGGCTAGCTTTTCCTCATCTTATTTGCCATCTATGTTACTCAACTGGAGCTTTCATAGAAGGAGACATTCCCATTGAGGAAGAGAAGCCCATCACTAAGAAAAGGATGGAGCAAGCAAGAGAGCCCATTCATGGATCTCAAGAGATGCATGAAGCTCATCACCATGAGATCCCGGAGATGCCTCAAATGCAATTTCCTCCACAAAACTATTGGGAGCAAATCAACACCTCCCTAGGAGAATTAAGTTCCAACATGGGACAACTAAGGGTGGAACATCAAGAGCACTCCATCATCCTTCATGAAATAAGAGAAGATCAAAAAGCAATGAGGGAGGAGCAACAAAGACAAGGAAGAGACATAGAAGAGCT
>NC_029785.2:51740268-51766715 GCF_000816755.2 Arachis ipaensis | reverse complement strand
ATGTTTGTGTCTTCATTACATGATCATTAGTAATTTGTAACTTTGTCTTAAAGTTATGAATGTCCTATGAATCCATCACCTCTCTTAAATGAAAACTGTTTTAATTCAAAAGAACAAGAAGTACATGAGTTCGAATTTATCCTTGAACTTAGTTTAATTATATTGATGTGGTGACAATGCTCCTTGTTTTCTGAATGAATGCTTGAACAGTGCATATGTCTTTTGAAGTTGTTGTTTAAGAATGTTAAATATGTTGGCTCTTGAAAGAATGATGATAAGGAGACATATTATTTGATAATCTGAAAAATCATAAAAATGATTCTTGAAGCAAGAAAAAGCAGCAAAGAACAAAGCTTGCAGAAAAAAATAGAAAAAAAATAGCGAAAAAATAGAAAAAAAAAGGAGAAAAAGCAAGCAGAAAAAGCCAAAAGCTCTTAAAACCAAGAGGCAAGAGCAAAAAGCCAATAACCCTTAAAACCAAAAGGCAAGGGTAAATAAAAAGGATCCCTGCTGATGTTGTTGGATTCTGACCTCCCTGCACTCAAAGTGGATTTTCTGGAGCTACAGAACTCAAAATGGCGCGCTTCTAATTGAGTTGGAAATTAGACATCCAGGGCTTTCCAGCAATGTATAATATTCCATACTTTGGCCGCGTTTAGATGACATAAAAGGGTGTTGAACGCCAGTTCTACGCTACTGTCTGGAGTTAAACGCCAGAAACACGTCACAAACCAGAGTTGAATGCCAGAAATACGTTACAACCTGGCGTTCAACTCCAGAAAGAGCCTCTTCACGTGTAACATTCAAGCTCAGCCCAAGCACACACCAAGTGGGCCCCGGAAGTGGATTTATGCATCAATTACTTACTTCTATAAACCCTAGTAGCTAGTTTAGTATAAATAGGACTGTTTACTATTGTATTAGAGATCTTTGGACGCCTGGTTCTTAGATCATGGGGGCTGGCCATTCGGCCATGCCTAGACCTTTCACTTATGTATTTTTAATGGTAGAGTTTCTACACTCCATAGATTAAGGTGTGGAGCTCTGCTGTTCCTCAAAGATTAATGCAAAGTACTACTATTTTTCTATTCAATTCAACTTATTCCGCTTCTAAGATATTCATTCGCACTTCAACCTGAATGTGATGAACGTGACAATCATCATCATTCCCTCACGAACGTGTGCCTGACAACCACTTCCGTTCTACCTTAGATTGAATGAGTATCTCTTGGATCTCTTAATCAGAATCTTCGTGGTATAAGCTAGATTGATGGCGGCATTCATGAGAGTCTGGAAAGTCTAAACCTTGTCTGTGGTATTCTGAGTAGGACTCTCGGATTGAATGACTGTGACGAATTTCAAACTCGCGAGTGCTGGGCGTAGTGACAGACGCAAAAGGAGGGTGAATCCTATTCCAGTATGATCGAGAACCTCAGATGATTAGCCGTGCTGTGATAGAGCATTTGGACCATTTTCACAAGAGGATAGGATGCAACCATTGACAAGGGTGATGCCTCCAGATGATTACCCATGCAGTGACAGCGCATCGGACCATTTTCCAGAGAGGATTAAAGGTAGCCATTGACAACGGTGATGTCCTTACATAAAGCCAGCCATGGAAAGGAGTAAGATTGATTGGATGAAGACAGCAGGAAAGCAGAGGTTCAGAGGAACGAATGCATCTCTATGCGCTTATCTGAAATTCTCACCAATGATTTACATAAGTATTTCTATCCTTATTTTATTATATATTTTCGAAAACTCCATAACTATTTTATATCCGCCTGACTGAGATCTACAAGGTGACCATAGCTTGCTTCATACCAACAATCTCCGTGGGATCGACCCTTACTCACGTAAGGTTTATTACTTGGATGACCCAGTGCACTTGCTGGTTAGTTGTATCGAAGTTGTGAATGAAAAACGATTTATTAAGACGTGCGTACAGAGTTTCTGACGCCGTTGCCTGAGATCACAATTTATTGCACCAGGAATCTATGGCATATTATATATCAAATCGAAGCCCCGGACGTTAGCTTTCCAACGCAACTAGAACCACGTCGTTTGGACCTCTATAGCTAAAGTTATAGCCGTTTGAGTACGAAGAGGTCAGGCTGGACAGCTTAGCAATTTCTCCAACTTCTTGTATTCCTTCCACTTTTGCATGCTTCCTTTCCATCCTCTGAGCCATTCTTGCCCTGTAATCTCTGAAATTACTTAACACACATATCAAGGCATCTAATGGTAATAAGAGAGGATTAAACATAGGGAACTTAAGGCCAAAGAAGCATGTTTTCAATCATAGCACAAATTCTGGGAAGGAATTGTAAAACCATGCAAATAGTATGAATAAGTGGGTAAAGAGTTGATAAAAACCACTCAATTGAGCACAAGATAAACCATAAAATAGTGGTTTATCAACCTCCCCACACTTAAACATTAGCATGTTTTCAAGCTAAGCTCAAGAGAAGCTATAAAGATGAAGATGAATGGTAGAATGTATAAAATGCAACCTATGAATGCAACTACATGCAGAATATTTCTACCTACTTGGTTAAAAGTAAATAAGTCTTTTAAGTACAAATATGAACTGGATTTCACTAATTCAAATTACAAAATAGAGTACAACTAGACTTGCAAGAAGAAAATAGCTCATGAAAGCCGGGAACAAAGAATCGAGCATCGAACCCTCACTGAAAGTGTATACACTCTAATCACTCAGTGAAACAAAGGCCTCAATCATATAAGTGCATGCATACATCAAACCATGGAAATATAGAGTTAAGCAAGACAAAGATCACAATTTTAGAGAGAAAAATACACACTAAAAATAAAATATTGGTTGATAAAATGCAACCAATTCAAATAGGCTAAAAAATCTCACAGGTTTTGTGTGTTCGAGTTCTAAACCATGTTCCAGTATAATATTTCTTCAAACAAGTGTAACATTAAATTTTATTCAAATTAGTGAAATGCTCTAAAAATTTTCTTGAAAAAGAAAATATTACTTCAACCAAGTGGTAAAATATGCAAAAAATCAAACAAATATGCAATCAAACATGTAAATGCAACAACTAACAAGGAAAATAAACCATTGGTGTTGAGATAGAAGAGTAACTAACCTATGGAGATCGGTATCGACCTCCCCACACTTAAAGGTTGCACCGTCCTTGGTGCATGCTAAGATGTGCAAGTGGACGTGTTGTTCCAACTGATGCTTTTCTTCAAGGATTGTGCAGATGGACTTGTTTGTCTCCCTTTTTAGAAGTTTCTCCCTTTTTCCGTCTTCGGTGGCCAGCCTGAAAGAAGAGAAAAAGAACAGTAACCCAGAAATAAAGATAAGAAAATAAATGAAGTATGGGTGGGTTAATGCCAAATGATAAGGGTCTCATTTACATGGAAGCTTCAACATGTATGTGAGAAAATAATAGAAGCCATGGCATACCAGTGGTGCAAAATTTACAACAATGGGGAAGAGAGTGGGTAATGAAAGACAGGGTAAGTTCATGTCAATGCAAAAGGAATATCAGTAATATAAAAATTAGCATTGATTTAAATAATATTACCCAATCAGAATAAAACAAGTCATGAAGCACCAAGATAATACCAGAAAAGATATAACAGTTGAATAAGAACATTTGAACACCAATGGTAAAATAATAAATTTAGAAAAGAAAAATAAAAAATATACAAAATTAAAATGCAATGAATGAAAGTATGCAAATAAATAAAATAAAATAAAAGATAAGAAGAATGAGAAGTGAAAGAAATAAAGTAAGAAAGAAAGAAGAAAAGATAGAAGAAATTAGGATTAGAAAAGAAAAGATAAGATAATTGGCACTAATCTGGATAAGTTGTGCGGTGCAGGCGACGCGGTCGCGTGGGTGACGCGGTCGCGTGGTGCGCGATAAGGTTGGGTGACGAGGACGCGTGGGGCATGCGATCGCGTGAGTCGATTTGTGCTAGTGGCGCGAGTGCAGCCTCGCGGTCACACAACTCTCTGTTCAAAACTTAGTATTGCCAAAAATTCAGGGTGATGCGGTCGCGTGGTTGACGTGATCACGTGAGTGGCCATCATGGGATATGACGCGGACGCATGAGCCATGGGACCGCGTGGAAAGGCATGTGCGATCAGCACCAGCCCAGCACCACTCTCGCACAACTTTCGCTCGTGCACCCTTTCTTACGTTGATTTCTAGGTCACGCGGCCGCGTGTGTGACGCGGTCGCGTGGGAGGCATTTTTTCCACATGATGCGGACGCGTCAGCGACGCTGCCGCGTCGCGTGCTTCTCTTTTTTTTTATGCAAAATTAATGTTTGAAAAGGAACGATCATACCGTGGTGGGTTGTCTCCCACCTAGCACTTTTAGTTAAAGTCCTTAAGTTGGACATTTGGTGAGCTTCCTGTTATGGTGGCTTGTGCTTGAATTCATCCAGAAATCTCCACCAATGTTTGGAATGCCAACAGCCTCCGGGATCCCAAACTAGGCACGTAAAGCCTTTGAGCAGCTTCAAACAGATTCTTAGGCTCCCGGGGTGTTGGATGTCAGAACAGATTCCAGGATCCCAAACCTTGCTATTGCACCCGTCTTTGTGTTGATCATCATGATTCCATCCGGGTAGCAAGCAATCTGAATTCTCACTAAAGCGGCCAAACAACTTCCTAGACCCATTCAGTTGAGCTCTGCACCAACCTTTGCGTTTGAACTTAAAGCTTCCAACCATAATGAACCTTGCAGGATAATTCTTACCACTAGCCATCTTCCTCTTACTCTCAATGCCACAAAGAGCTCTAAGTTGACCATCCGTCTCCAGTAGCCCATATTCAAGTGGGATTAGAAAGCTAAGGGATATGAATTTTACCCACTTGAATGTTGTGAAGGATGATGGCAACTTAGGGGGAGGGGTCTCCAATAACTTTGGCAAGGTAATTTCAAGCTTCACTCCCTTGTGCTCTTTGACAACTTCCACCTCTTTGCAAACTTCTTTAATTTCAACCTCTTCCTCTTGGTAGCTTTCTTCCAATTCAATCTCTTCTTCATTACTTACCAAGGGCATGGGAGGTTGTGCTTCTTCTTCTTGAATCTCCATCTCTTGATCGACCTCTTCCAAGTCTTCAACCATGATACGCCTTGTAGGTTGTACACCCTCCTCAGCATCAATTTCAATCGCCTTGGAAGGAGGTTCTATAACTGGACTTTCCCATGGAGGTTCAGCATCTCCTAAGTCTTCAACCACTTCTTCCTCTGCAACTATTATGGCTTCCTCCACTTGTTCCAATACAAAGCCATGTTCCTCATTGTCCACCGAAGTTTCTAGTGTCTCCTTCATGCTTTGCTCTTCTTTTGATTCTCCACATGTAGCCATGGGAGTTCTTTGAGTGCTCAGATATTGGGAAGCTATTATATTTATGAACTCACCTAAGGCGGCCGCGAAATTTAGCACACTCTTATTCATCCTTTCTTGCCTTTGAAGAATAACACGAAGTCTGTCATCCATTGGAGGTTGGGGTGGATATGAGGATTCATTGGTTGGGAGAGAGGGTTCATAATAGGAATGTGGTTCATCTTGATAATGATATGGAGATGGTGAATATTGAGGTGGTGGTTCATGAGAGTAGTTGTGTTGTAAAGGTGGTGGTTCTGTGTATGGTTCATTTGGCTCATAAGGTGGTTGGTATGGTGGATACGAGTTAGGGTCATATGGAGGTGATTGGCAGAAAGGGGCTCGTGAGTTTGGTGGTCCAAAGTCATGTTGAAGAAAGGGTTCATAGGCATATGGTGGTGGTTGTTGATAGTCCATTGGAGGTGGTTGTTGCCATGAGGGTTGATCAAATCCTTGTGGCTCCTCCCATCTTTGATTGTTCCAACCTTGATGCCTGTTCTCCTTGTAATTTCCTCTTCCTGCAACATAATTGTAACCAGACTCATAGCCAAAGGGGTGAGAGTTCATAGTAGCAAATAAAAATTAAAAATGAAAATAAATTTAAATTAAAAGGTTATTTAAATTTTGAATTTGAAAATTAAATTTTGAAATTTGATTTTTGAAATAAGATAAGATAAGATTTTTGAAAAAGATATGATTTTTGAAAAAGATTTGAATTTTGAAATTTGAAATTTGAAATTTGAGTTTTAAATTTTGAATTTTTTGAATTTAATGAGGAAAGAGAAAAACAATAAAATGACACCAAACTTAAAATTTTTAGATCAGAACGAAGAAAACAACTAAGAACAACTTGAAGGTCAAGATGAACACGAAGAACAACTTGAAGATCAAGATGAACACCAAAAAAATTTTTTGAAAAATTTTTAATAACTAAATAAAAACCAATAACCTCTTAATTTACGAAAAGGAAAAAAATAAAAACAAAAATAAAAATAAATAAACAAGCAAAAAGCAAATATTTACAATAACCAATAATAAGGCACACGTTTGCAATTCCCCGGCAACGATGCCATTTTGATGAGAGAACTTTTGCGTGGTCTAGAAATTTGCGGATAAATCCTCGTTGCAAGTATAGTTTCTAAACCTTCAAAAGTCCTTTCATACAAACGTTTTGGTTGTCACAAGTAACAAACCCCTAAATAAATTGATAACCGAAGTATTCAAACCTCGGGTCGTCTTCTCAAGGAATTGCAGGGAGGTATGTTCTTATTATTGGTTATGAGTTTGTAAATTGGGGTTCTGGAGTTTGGGCAATGGGCACATGTATATTTTCAAAGCAATAAAAATAAATGAATAACTGTAAAATAAACTCTTGGCAAGGTATGAGAACTGGAAGTCCTATCCTGGTTATCTTTATCAATTGTGATGAGAATTGGATTTTTCTCCCACTTTGTTAACCTCTAACTATGAAGAATCCCAATTTTCAGTCAACAATAAGTTTGATAACTCAAGTGTCTCCAATGACTCAACCAAAGCCAAAAGGAAAAAATTCAAATTATTTATATAATAAATAAAAGAAAGCAATTATAATTCTGAAATACCTCAATTAGCACTAATAAAGATATCAAATGTAACATGGAAGAGTTCATAAATCAAATTAGAAAAGTAAATAAAAGGAACATTGAACCTGGGATTGAGAGTCACTCCTAAAACTGAGAGAAATCCTAAATCCTAATCCTAAGAGAGAGGAGAGAACCTCTCTCTCTAAAAACTACATCTAAATCCTAAAATGGTAAATGTGAAAGCTTGATTATGAATGGATGAAATCCCCCTACTTTATAGCCTCTAATCTGTGTTTTCTGGGCCGAGAACTGGGTCAGAAACAGCCCAGAATTCGCTGGTTGCAAATTCAAACACGTTGATTTTTGTCACTGCAATGTGTCCGCATGAATGACGCGTTCGCGTCACCTATCGTCAGGGCAACTATGGCATATTATATATCAAATCGAAGCCTCAGACGTTAGCTTTCCAACGCAACTAGAACCGCGTCGTTTGGATTTCTGTAGCTAAAGTTATAGCCGTTTGAGTGCAAAGAGGTCAGGCTGGACAGCTTAGCAATTTCTCCAACTTCTTGTATTCCTTCCACTTTTGCATGCTTCCTTTCCATCCTCTGAGCCATTCCTGCCATGTAATCTCTGAAATCACTTAACACACATATCAAGGCATCTAATGGTAATAAGAGAGGATTAAAAATAGGGAACTTAAGGCCAAAGAAGCATGTTTTCAATCATAGCACAAATTCTGGGAAGGAATTGTAAAACCATGCAAATAGTATGAATAAGTGGGTAAAGAGTTGATAAAAACCACTCAACTGAGCACAAGATAAACCATAAAATAGTGGTTTATCAAGCGTCCATTTTGAATAACGTCCATTAAAAAGTGGAAGCTCTTGCCACAATAGATGATCCTGGAACTAGGCACTTAGGCATCGTTGGTGACACTTAATTATGAAGCGCCCCCTTCAAGTAACACCCATGTCACAAGAGTTGATCTTGAAGCATGATTTTGGGCGTTGGTAACGCCAGGAAATAAAGGGCGCCTGTTCAAGTAACGCCTGGGATAAGTGGGGGGTGGAAGCTTCAGCAAATGTGTGTATGCACGATCGCCATGCGTACGCATGACAACAAAATCTCATCCCCAAGTATATGAGGCATTGTTTACGCCAAGGAATGAAGTGTTATTGTAAATAACGCCAGCAACACATACTTCACTACAAGGTTTTTGTCTATTTGTAGCAGTTTTTTTTTATTTGTGGAGGTTTATAATCCCCACCAAATGATTTATAGGGATTTCTAAAACCCCCAAAATTTGAGGTGCCACGAGGTCTTTTGTAGGAGTTTTTAAAAACCTCCACAATCTATTCAGTGGGGGAGGGGGGTTTGTGAGTGTTTAGTGAGGGTTTTATATTGGACTTTTGTGACAGTTTTAAATCGCTTTTGTGGCAGTTTAAAACCCCCACAAATTAATTTTTTAATTTAACAAAAATTAACTATTTTGTGTGATTTTCAAACCTCCACAAATCCTGTAATTAATTATTTATTTTTGATTAAAAATCATTCATTAATCTCATCTCATTCATATACTCTCAAATTAAAAATTTATTTTTTAATATCAAAATTTAAAAATCAAATCTTTTATAACACAATTTCTCAATATAAGACATAACTCTATATATAAAAAAAATTCTCAATGTCAATAGTTCCAAACATAATTCTGTATGATATTGTTCTACATAACTATTATTATTTTTCTTTAAAAAGTAAAATAAAACAACAACTTTAATATTTCAATATAATTTAATTACATAAAAATCTCAAAATAAAAACAGTAGCATAGAAGTAGCACCAGTATATCTACACAAACAGTTTTGGGCACGGCGGCTGATCATGATAGTCATGGTCCATGAGCGATCCAGTATATCTACACAAATAGTCACATAATTGGAATCAATAGCTGTTCACATTTTCAATCGGTTTTTAATTTAGTTTAGTGCATCAAAATCAAGTATTTAAATCCCTAAAATCACTCCAAAAAATAAAGAAAAATAAAACACCAGCAATAAACATTTTATGTTATCTTACAAGATGGACTTTGCTAAAAAGATAACAATATTGCACACCTTAAATACAAAATTATAAATAAATAAATAAAAGAAGCTTGTTTGATTTATTAGCTACTGTTTTCATTCTAATACACCGCATACATATAGTTATTTTAGAGTTGCCAATACTTTTCAACGAAGAATGGAGTAAGAATGTCAAAGAAGAAATCATCCTTAGGCATCAACCATTGAATTCCAAACCTTGCAATAAACATTTTAAAAATACAACCTCCAACATGCAGCAATGGTGCTGCTATCAATCTTGCATGTAACCCTCTTGCAATTAATACTCGCCTCATTTTCAGTAGCCATTGATCCAACACAAGGGTTCACCCAAGCCCTAATAAGCAACTCAAATTTCCAGGTCCAAAAGCCTTACGATGTTTGGCTATGGAGTTCATGCAATTATATTAGGGATAATTAAATCACCATCTAATTGCATAGATATAACAGATTGAACACCTCATACTGAAACTCAAAATACAAAGTAGTAGAAGGAATAATAATGAATTAATGACCATTTGTACCCATGAGAGATGAAAACGCTGACATTTGTACCCATGAAAGTTCGAAACTAATCTTGTACCCATGATAGATGCTGTCCGTACGACAAAAGTGCCCTGGCTTGGATCTGAGCTTGGTTCATGGGTTTCCGAACCTAAGTGGTACTCCCACCCCCCCAAAGCCATATCTGAGCCAACCATTCACCATCATCATCTTCATCTTCTTCACCATCATCCCTATCCATCACTGTCTCTTCCCAGCCACCATAACCTCCATCACCATCACCTCAGCACCGCCACAGCCACCTCCCTTCACCACAACTTCTGGCGACAACCCACACCGCCGCCCCCTTTCTCTTCTTCTTCCCCTCTTCTCACCTCCGCTGAGCCCAGAAACCACAGCGCCAGCTCCTCCTCTCCACCAAACAGCCACGACACCCAACCTTCTCCGCAGCGTCCTTACGGCATTCAAACCTGTCACCACTCCCCTGTCTGAACCCTACCTCCCCCAAAGCTCCCAGCAGCATTAGACAAGCCAAAATTTTCAAACAACATCATGAATCAAAACAGCAAAATTTTCAAACAGCAGCATGAATCAAAACAAACCTAAATCCACTATCCAGCTCAGATTATCTAACAACCTAAGCAACTAACATGCATTTCTAACTAACCAAATTAAGAAAAATGAACTAAAAGCAATACAATGAAAGAAACAGAACTCAACAAATGAAAATGGGAACCTGGGAAGCAAAGAATGAACAGGTAAAGGGAAGATGATGGATGAATTGGCTGGGACAGAAGTGGCGGCCTGGTAGTGGCACTGCTTCAATTACAGCAGCGGAGAGTGAATGCAGCCATGAAACAAGGGAAAACGGAGGGGATGGAAGACACAGGGGCTGCACCCTGTTCTAGTCGTTCTATGGGAGAACGGAAAACGGGACTGGAATCGCGACGGTGCTAAGCTGGTTCGTGATGGTGAGACGGGATGACAGAGAAGGAAGAAGAAAGGGGGAAAGGGGCTCATCGTCGGTGTCGCTGTGGCTCGTCGACGGCGCGGCAGTTCGGCCAGTGAGAGAGAGGGAGGAGAAGGTGGCCGGTTCGTTGGTGTGGCTGAGGAAGACAGAGAACACGCAAAGGGGAGAAAAGGGAAGAGGGTTGCAGTGGCTCATAGAGGCCGACGGTGATGGTTGGCGGAGCTAGGGTTCGGACAGGGGAGTGGTGACGGGTTGGAACGCCGTAAGGACGCTGCGGAGAAGGTTGGGTGTCGCGGCTATTTGGTGGCAGACGAGAGGAGACTCAGGAATGGAGAAGGTGGCTGCTGCCGCTCTGGGCTTTGGTGGAGAGGTGGAGCTGGCGCTGTGGTTTCTGGGCTCAGCGGAGGTGAGAAGAGGGGAAGAAGAAGAGAAAGGGGTGCGGCGGTGTGGGTTGTCGCCGGAGGTTATGGTGAAGGGAGGTGGCTGTGGCGGTGCTGAGGTGATGGTGATGGAGGATATGGTGGCTGGGAAGAGACAATGATGGAGTGGTATGATGGTGAAGAAGATGAAGATGATGATGGTGAATGGTTGGCTCAGATATGGCTTTGGGGGTGGGGAGGGGGGGTGGGAGTGCCACGTAGGTTCGGAAACCCACGAACCAAGCTCAGATCCAAGCCAGTTCACTTTTGTCACACGGACAACATCTATCATGGGTACAAGATTAGTTTTGGGCTTTCATGGGTACAAATATCAGCGTTTTCATCTCTCATGGGTACAAATGGTCATTTATTCGAATAATAATTATTAAAAGAAGCCATTCATAGTATACCTTATAGGAAATTAAATAACAAATGCATGATGCACACATAAAAAGCTCAACAGCAACAAATACTATTAATTAAAAAGGGTAATAGTGATAACAATACCTCTGGTAACAATTCCAACTTCAGTATAAATCTTTGCCTCTACTATTATTATTAGTGGTTGTCTTTCTATATGAAATCTGCTCCAATAAATATACTTTTAATTAATAACATTATCAACCTTTGGTAAAATGTCAAGCACATAATAAATAAAAAGTTTAAAATGTTACCTTTGGTAAAATTTTGTAAAAATTTTCATTTAAACATATCCCTTGCCAAGTTAGTAGCTACATTATCTTCAATAGCATCGCTATCTAATAAATTGGTAGCTAATTGGATGTACTCATTATTGGGGTCAAATAATTGTTCAAGTTCTTGCTCTTGATATGGCTCATTTTCGTACACTATATCTTCATTTCCTTGACCCATGTCATACATATCCCTTGGCTTGACATGCACAGCAATACTCCACCCTTTATTTACCATATCATCAACATAATACACCATTTGTGCTTGAGATACTTCAGTATAAGGTTCATGTTCCTCACGCTCACCCGTGTGAATTAATCTATCAAAATTGACACAATTGAAATTCCAATGGTCCTTTTTATAGCCTCTGTCCCTAGTAGTGTCAGCCCATTTGCATTTAAAAAGAACAACGGCAAATTGTCCATGGTAGTTAAGTTCAATTATATCTTCTAACTTGCCATAATATGGCAAATTTGCTTGTCTCATATTTCTATCCGTAATACTTGCAATGCAGGGTGTGTTAGAGACTAAGAATACTCCACTATTTTGTGTCTTAAGACCAAATTCTCTAGTCAAAGTTTGAAATCTATACCCATTGATGTCATAAACAGAAAATCTCCTTGCATTCATCATTGGGCCTCATGCAGGAAACTTTATATCAGTTGACATTTCGTATGGATTATCTGGATTCACACTCTATAAAATAAACAAAAAGTATCAGTCAAGATTATTTAGTTGACTAATATACAATGTATACTTTATAAAATATGAACTTTCACTTACCAATTCTTGAAACCAATCAACAAAATCTTTATTAACTTTCTTTTCTATCTCTGCAGGTGAGATTCTTCTTCCCTTTGAAGTTCTCCTAATGTGGTCTCTAAAGGCATTGATATATGGTTTCACACCTTCGCGATTGAAAACCACATAGCGATGAGCTTGCAACTTCTCTATTTTAGTTAAATTGAAGTTTGAATGACCTCCATGTGGAGTACCTAACTTGGGCAAGACCGAAGACATTTCATAAGGGGGATCATAACAAAGACGACTAGGCCTATTAAATCTAGTCTCCATGTTGTCAATATACCGAGAACAAAAAGTAAGAGACTCTTCAGCTAAATAACCCTCAGCAATAGAACCTTCTGGATGTGCTTTATTTCGTACAAAGGACTTCAAGTATCCCAATTCCCTACATGGATGAATTGTCAATGTACTACAATTTTATCAAATAATTTTTATTTTAAAAAGGGAAAGCATTATTGTACCTTTCGACAAAATACATGTATCGATAATGGACTAGCTCCCCAAGTTTTGCTTCTTCAACAAGATGGACTTTTAGATGCACCATAACGGTGAAGAATGATGGAGGAAATAACATTTTCAAATGGCAAAGAGTAATCACAATGCGATCTTGGAGCTTATCAAGTTCTATACGACTTAGACTCTTACCACAGAGAATTCTAAAAAATGAGCAGAACTCTATCAAAACTGAGGTAACTTGGTTTAGTAGCACATTACGGATTGCTAGTGGAAGCAACTGCTCAATCAAAATATGACAGTCATGACTTTAAGTCCAATGATTTTTTGTTGTGCCTCATCAATACATCGAGATATATTACTTGAGTAACCATCGGGCACTCTAACATTCTTCAAAGTTGCAAGAAAGACCTTTTTAGCATCTCGTGTTAGTGAATACAAAGCAAGGTGATATTTTCCATTATCATCTGGCCAAAGATCACACTTTATTCCCATGTCTTGTAGATCTTTTCGGGCATTGAGATTATCTTTTGCTTTAGATTTCTCATTGAGCAAAGTATACAAAATATTATTGCATACATTTTTCTCAATGTGCATAAAGTCAAGGTTATGATGCAACAAGTTGGTTTTCCAATATGGAAGTTAAAAAAAGATGCTTATCTTTCTCCACTGCATAGTTGCTTGCCTACCTCTTTTTCATTTCTTGTTCAACTTTTCTTTCTTCCCGAATGTAACATCAATATTTTCTACTTGTGCCAGAATTTAAGATCCTGATAATTTAGTCGGGAGATCACATTCTTCTATGTGTCCATCAAAACGAACTCTACTTAATCTGAATCGATGTTGTCTACCAAGAAAACGTCGATGACCTATGTAACACCATTTTTCGCTATGATTAAGATAACAAGGTTTTGCATAAAAATTAGAAGTTGGGCAAGCCAAACCAGTATATGTGTTCCATCCAGAGAGCATGCTTAGGCCAGGAAAATCACTAACTATCCATATAAGAGCTGCATAAATCTTAAACATTTTATGTTCTGATGCATCATAAATTTTCATACCCTCATCCCATAATTCTTTTAACTCTCTGACAAATGGTTTAAGATATATGTCTATATTATTTTCGGGACTATGCTTGCCAGGTATAACTACTGACAGGATAAAGGAAGTGTGTTTCATACACATCCAAGGAGGAAGATTATATGGAATCAGAAACACAGGCCAAATGCTATGAGTAGAACTCATTGATCTATAAGGATTGAAACCATCACTAGCAAGTCCTAAGAGGACATTTCTAAGTTGCAATCCAAACTCTCTGTGTGTCAAATCAAAAGTCTTCCATGCCTCACCATCCCTTGGATGCACGATTTTGTCATTTTCTCCCTTCGCTGTTGCATGCCATAACATATGCTCTGTAGTTTTACGACACATGAACAATCTTTGCAACCTTGGTTTCAACAGAAAGTATCTCAAAACCTTGGTAGCTTACTTTTTCTTCTTCTTCTTCTTAGAATTCCACCTAGAAGCACCACAATGACTACATGTTTGTTGGATGTTATTTGGGTCTTCATCCTCGAACAACACACAATCATTGGGGCAAGCATCTATCTTAACATAGTCAAGACTTGGTTTTTGAATTAGTTTCTTTGCCTGGTCAAAAGTCGTAGGCAAATTCACACAACTAAAAGCATCCCTCACCAACTCAAGTATCATGGTAATGGCCTTGTCACTTAGTCCACACAAGACTTAAATATGATATAATTTGACTATGAATTCTAGCTTTGTGAAGTCGCTTCCTTCCTGTAGCTTTTAATTGCCTTCCTTGAGAAACTCATCAAAGTCTCTATAATTTTCTCTTGGCTCATTGTTTATAAAATCTTCCGTGCCTGAATCTTCACCGCTCTCCTGATCCATATGTATCCCGAAAGCATCATTTACCATGTTATCTAGGGGATGTTCAGTTGCCAATGTCTCGCGTGACATGTGCACTTCTTGAGAATTCGGTTACTTCTTTCTCGCCATGAAAGTTCCATACAACATAATTCTTAGGGAATGGTTTGTAAAGTAAATGATCTCTAACATCTTTTCGAGCATGCCATTTGCGAAACCCACAACTTGGACACGGACATATTATCTTACTATTCTCAATTGCTCCATGTTGAAATGCAAAATCCAAGAAGTTTTCTAGACCAACTATATATTCATCTGAGTTTCGTGGCTTAGCAATCCAAGATTTATCCATTGGTGCTAGTTAAACTTCAAGTAGGGAAAAATAATTACTAGACATGTGTACTACTAAATATATATGGGATTTCTAACATAATAAACTACAAAGCTATAATAGACTTCTAACATATTTAAAACAAAACAGGATATAATTATTATCTTACCTCAACAAGCGCTTGTTCAAAAGCAATAACAAGAAACTGGTGAGAGAAAAATCAGTACCCACTTTAATCCCAGAAACAGAAGAAACCCAAGCAAATGCCTAATAAAACCAGAAATTAAATCCATGAGTGAGTTTAATTTGTAAAATAAAAATAAAAAAATAAAAGAGAATAATTAATAAAGAGAAAATAGCAGTACCGAGCCTCCTCTGCAAATTAAACTCAAATAGCAGAACATAATAATTAATAAAGAGAATAATTTGGTGTATTGGTATTTTTAAATATAAATATTCATAATATTAACAAATTTAAAAAAAATACTGATTTTATACACATGAAAATAAAAAATTATTAAAGTTTTTTGCTTTAATACGATATAGTTTTTCATATGTTTTTTTCAATTACAAAAAAATAAAGAAAGAAAGTAATAATAAGCAAATAATTGAGATTCAAGTAAGCAATTAACTCTCCTGGTCTTTCAGTTTGAACTAGTTTAAAATCTAAATGCCAAATCAAATTATTGTTAGTAACCAAAGCCTGTTCCTTATCATCTATGTTTTATATAGCTCAGTAATCACAAATACTTGAGATTCAAGTACTTTCATCCTTGTCAAGTCTTTATAGCAACCTGTCTTTTTCTCACAATAAAAAATCTTTACAAAGACATCATTCTAGTAGTTTCTGATAATATCCCTTGAAGGCATATCTCAAGATTCACAATAAACCATTAATATTCCAAATCAAGTATTAAATTTTTCATAATTCTTTTCTAGTACCACCATCAGTCATAAAAACAAAGAAATACTTTTTTATCACATGTGTTCTTTGGTAACAGCATTCAGTTAAGCACTCCCTTTTTTCTTTCCTTTCTTTCTAAGTAAAGATCCATAATTACTAAAATAATGATCACAAATATCACAAAAATCAATAAGTAACAATAGTTGACTATTTATCCATATAGGAAATATTAGAAATATTTTCCAAGAATCTATTGAGTCATGGTTTTTTATAACTATGCACAATTCTATATTTAACTATTGGAAAAGATTATTAAGGTCAAATAATTAAGTGTATGTAAGGCTAAGTAAAATAGTCAAATCGCACATGAATATAGTAAATCACGCATATCAGGCATCTTATTCTTCAGTTCTTTCCAAAAGTTTATTGTTTCCTTTTGACAAGATATCAAATAGAATAAGATTATTAAATCAGGGGGAAAATCATATATTAGGAAGTCAAACTTATTCTGAGTTAAAAAAGTACAAATGGAACTCATTTATGAAAATTTCGATCCTATACTTTACTCTCTAACCAAGTATATGCAAGCACATTTTATGCAACATATTGGATTCTATTTGCGCTTAATCTTTACCACAAGATGGCTTATGATTAATAAAACCCAACACAGAGTTATATACAAAATTATAAGAAATTTTTACATGAGAGAATATGATATAGTCCAACATAGAGAAACAAATACACATTAATGACTAAAAAAATAATGCTAAAAATGGAGGTTTCTACAATAATTATAGTTTTTCATGGAAAAAATACATGAAAGGTTGAATACCTGATAGGCTGATAGCCTCTAAGAGCTCCTTAGCAATTATAGCTGATTATTTTCTGATAATCCTTGTTCAACAACCTTTTTGCAAAATCTGTTGCAACAACCGTTAAAGAAAGCCAAGGAGCTTTATCAAAACCTGGATCTTCCTTCAGGACATCTCGATTGTTTTACTCATTCAACCTCTAATCTGCAAAAACTTCCAACACTTAGCACTGATAGTTTTATCTTTTGTCAATAAATCCGAGTACATAGATGGTAGCCAATATCATTGCTTTGCATCATCATGTTACTAACTTAAAAAAATATCCAAACCCCATTTCAGCTGTTGAAGAATAAACTATATACAGAGCATTTCAAAAATACTAGAGATAATGAAAAAAAAATAATGAAGAACCTGATGGAAGCTAATATGGTTTGATCAACAAGCTAATCAAATTCTCAGTTCCAGACTGCTAGATCTATCTCAAGCTCTTTGTACCTCAGTTTTTGCTTTGGCATAATATCTCTCAAGGTAAATATTAGCTAAAAAATGTGGGTGCACCAATACAAATACTTCCAATCTAGAGTAAATCTCAGCCTTAACAACAAATAACCATAAGTAAATAGAAGTAACTCAAAACTCTAGTTAAGAGACAGCTGATAAGAGCAGGTAGCAAAGGAAACAGTTAATTAATCAAGTAATTATAATTCACAATTAGAAAGAGAGATAGAGAATCATGATCATAGCAAATAATCAAATTGGTAAATGGGAAAAGGGCAGTGTTTACAGCAGTAATAAGAGAAAGGCCCACAAGAAGATACAGAAACACAAGGAATGCAAGGTCAAAATACTTGATAAACAGCAGTGAGATATTTATAGGAAAATAAACAGCACACAGGAAAGACATCAATAATTCACAGTTCATTCGTTTCTAGTAAATAAATACTAAAGTGTCGAACAATGCTTGGAAAATGTATGATATAGAAATTCATCACGACAAAGACAGTAATAAGAATACAGACTACTACCTAGAAAATTCGGTTGTGCATAGGCACTTAATGAAATTTTTAACTACAAAACGTATAGATTTGCTACATCCATAATTCACAAAGCATGACATGAAATTGGACTATCATTAACCTGATTAATAATGTCGAAGTAGCAGTGACCCAACATCATTTAGTGAGAGATGTAACTCCCATTTTAGCATAGTTGCAGAGTTTTTACCCCTCATTCACCTGGCTAAAAGGAAATCTCCCTTCAGCAACCCCTAACATTTCATTCCCTTGAAAGTAACAGACAATCTAATATTGAGATTACACATTAACAATTCCACATAAAAATCCTATTTTAATACTCCATGACCCAACCATTTGATGGAATAATAATAATAACTCTCATAGGCTCACTGACATATGAAACAAGCTCAAAATTTCACATTAATTTCTCACAGACCTATCAGTGTCCAAAGAATATCTTTGACTCTTTCCTTTTACTATACATCACAAGAATTGTGTAAGCTACTTATAGTTATAGACCATCTCCATAAAGCTTGCCATAGGACAGAATGATTTGCACCTTCTTACACCAAACTTAGTAATTTAGACTTTAAATACAGGATTTATTACTTAGTAAGATTGGACCACCTTTCTTCCATTCTTTATACTTCATTCCACTTCACTTGAAATTAGAACACAAGTTTGACACACACACATACACATTTGCCCAACCATGGCCTTAGTCTATTTAGCCAATAAATAATTATAGCAGAAGCAGATAAAGACCGCTTCGGATCTCACCATACACATATATTCAATCCAAGCAACTTTTGAATCCCTAAAACTATCCATTGTTAGCTACATGATGAAATTAATATGGCAAAAAACCAAAATGCGCATAACATGGTTAACCCGTTCGTCCACTAAATGAAACGGCACAAAACAAAAACCAAACATGACCAAAAATAAATAAATAAAAAGAAGAAGAAGAAGAAACAATAATACGGAAACAGCTAAGAAAAAAGAAAGAACACATTTAGGAAAATCCAAAAGTAGAGCGAATGGAATTTGCAAGAATATGATATGTGAGGAGTTTACTTAGCAACCATTTAGACAATGAAATCCTCGTAACGGATCTTACCATCAAGGCCAACATCAACCTCCCTAATTCAGAAGCTCTCGATCTAGAAGCTTTCTACCGCAACGAACACGACAGTAGTGACGGTGCCGGCGGCGGAAATGGCAGTGGGAACGACGGCGAAGATGGCATAGAAAACTTAGGGTTCTCTCTGAGCTCAGTCTCTCGTTTTGAAAAAAAAGAGAAAAAAAAAAGAAGAATCGCGTTTTAGCTAACTCAATGTCTCTTGTTCCAAAATTTAATTTTAATTAATTATTAGTGGAGGTTTTCTAAATTGTCATAAATAAAATGTATTGTGGAGGTTTTTAGAAACCTTCACTAAAATACTCCCTCAAATAAGTAAAAACCTTGTAGTGCTTTCACCCCTGGGAGCACAAATAGTGGCGTTAGTAATGCCCAATTCAAGAAGCGTTACTTTTAACTAACGTCGAATCTCATAATCAACCCCTAGAGCCTCAATTTGGTTCAATTATTTCATTTAAGGTCCACTCCAATTTAATGCAAGCAAGCCCACAATCAACAATCAATCAAGACCACAAAAATAATCTAGAAGTAATTAGGAAATTTTCATTTAATTGTAATTTGATTTGAATTCCATTTGAATTTGTAATATAGGATATCTTATAAATAGGCTTTAGTTTCATCATTTACACACCATCTTAGGGGGTCTTCGGGCCCTCTCTTCTCACCTTTATTCTCTTCTTCTCTTCAATTCTCTTTCACACACTTTTGTAAATATTTTGTTATGAGTCTCTAATTTTCATTATTGGGAAAGAGAGATCTGTTATAATTTAATAGACTAATTTTTTTTCTTCTTCATCTTCAATTCTTCTTTTATTGTTTCTTTAGAAAGATCTTTGATATTCATTTTAATGATTCGAATTCTATCAGAAGAGGAATTGATTCTATTTGAATCTATGTGAGCCTTGGAAAATGAATCATATAATTATGCTTAAAGTTCTTTCTCACAATGATTATGAAATTGGTTTTGGGATTGATACGTGACATATAATCATCCCAAAACTTGATTCATGACATTGTGCAGCTCTAAATCAGAGACCACTCTTCATCTCTTCTCATGAACAATTAGATCAAGGAATTAGCAATTGTTCAAGTTAAGAGAGATTGAATTACCAAGGAATTAGAATTCAATCACTTATGATTTACCAAGAGATCAATGATTGTATGATTGAAGTGGAGATGAGAATTATTGATCCTGAGAATGCAATATTTCTTGATCCCAATGTTCTTTTCATTTTTAATTCTTGTTATTTACTTTCTTGCAATTTAATTTCCAGCACTTTTCATTCTTGTCATTTACTTCCTTGTTATTTATTGCTTTCATTTATTTTAGTCATTTAAATTCCTGTTTTTTGTTTGCTCATCACCCAATTATGACCGTCTAACTAGAATAACCAATTAACTATTGCTTGCTTAATCCATTAATCCTCGTGGGATTGACACTCATCGTGAGTTTATTACTTGATACGACCTGGTGCACTTGCCGGTAGTTCTACGGAATAGTGAATTGTAAATTCTGTATCAAGTTTTTGGCGCCGTTGTCGGGGATTAATTGTGATTAACAAACTACCGGTTGGTTGATTACCTAGATTAGACACTTTTTTTCTTTGATTTAGTCATTTAATTGCTTTTAATTCTTTATTTTCTCTTGCTAGTTAAGTGTTTGTGTTATTTCCTCACTAAGAATTCGTTATTTTTGACATAAAGAATTTCAATTTCTCTTGGTGATTGTGTTTGTTACAGAGCATTTTCAAAGAAGAATGTAGTATACATCATCTTTTGGTTAAGAAAATTACATGGGATATATTTTACCACCACAAAATGATTCATGTTACTATCCTAATGGTGGCTGAGAATATTAAGGACAAAGAATGATGGGGTTTGAGCAATCAAACTAAATGGGATGCTTTCCAAGGCCACAAAATAATCCACATTGTTATGAATTTAACAACTACTCAAATTGTGGCTAGAACGGTCAAAATCAAAGAGAATTCAATGCTCTATATCCCATTCATCAAGAACCATCATCTTTAGATGCATTTATGAAAAATTTTTCAACCTCACCTCCTATTTTTTCATATCAAAAGCCTTCAGAACTTAAATTTATCTCATCTCAAAATTCATTTCACTTATTTCACTACCAACAAAACTCATTCCACAACCTCCAAAATAACTTTGCCATACCCCCCAATAAACCCACAAAATTCTCACTTGATTGCTTCAAATAACTCTCACCAATCACAGCCATACCCCACACAACCATCTCAAGAATCCCAATGGCTTTCTACTCTTGAACTTGTAATGGACAAATTCATAAAAAGTCAAGAGACATTCAATAAGTATCAAGAGGCGATTATGAGAAATCTTGAGGTACAATTAGGACAAATTGCAAAATAACTCTCTGAAAGATCCACCAATGCATTTTCTGGTGATACAATCCTTAACCCAAGGAAGAAAATCAACCAAGGGAATCTACACTCTAATGAAGCAGAGAATTACATAGAGGGTAATTTAATTGAACCATCAATCCAAAAGGTTCTTGATGAAGGAAACATTCCAACCATCATACAACACCCAAGTCTTGAAATCAAAGAAGTGAAGGCAACCAAGGAAAGAACGAAAAAGAGGATTGTGACCAAGGAACGAAAGATAACATCCAGGAAAAAGAGAAGGTCAACCACAAGCAATCCAACCCCCACCCCAACAAGCAAGTTGAATCAAGCTAATAACAAAAGAAAGCTTGCTGGGAGGAGATCAAAATAGGGGACATTAATTTTTTTTCTCTTCTCCCTTGAAGTTATTTGTCTTAACCAACTGGAAGAATGGGAAGAAATTCAAGAACCACATGTCAAGCTAATGACATTAAAAAAGTGCTTGTTGGGAGGCAACCCAATGTTTGGTAACAATTTCTTGCCTTACTTAGTTTTACTTTCAAATAATTTGGCATATGATTGCATAGGATAAGTTTGGTGTTGCCATGCAACAATTTGATTTCCAAATCTTTACTGGATATATGCATCATTCTAAAATGAAAGTGTCACACTAAGTTTGGTGTTGCCACTTACCTTTCATGTAATGTACCATGCATAACCCACTTATTAATGCAATCACATTGTCTCTGTTTCTCTTATGGCCTTTATTGTTATCTTTAATTTTGCTTGCTTAAACACATGCATTATGTACATCACTTTTGAAGACATTCATAATTAATTCACAATCCCATCACCACTACTCTCATTTGTTGCTTGAGGACAAGCAATCATTCTAAGTTTGGTGTAGGAGGAAAAGAATATGAGGAAAATAACAACAACAATGATGACGAACTACAAGATGGTTAAGTTCTTTTTTCTTTTATTTGTTTCATGTACATTTATTTACAGGCATGATTGTCTTCCATTTCATTTATATGCATGCATGTGTGTTCTTCCACTAGATAAGCATAGTGTAATTTTGAATTGTAACATGTTGCTTTTACATCATAATTACCATCTTGAAATTTTTTAGTCAAAGTAATTAAGCTTCATGATCATAAATAAACAAGGTAATTAAAGAAGAAACTAGCATGAGCATATAAGCACTGGAAGGCTAGCAAGAATATTTTTGCTCAAATGCATTTGAATTTATTTGATTAAAGTTTTTATCTAGAACACTTTATGAAATTTTTAAAACTTTGAAAACTTTGAAAAAACAAATCAATTAAGGATCAAGTAAAGAAAAAGGGAAAGAATGAGAAAGTTGAAGGCTTTGAATATCAATGACAATTCATTAGTCAAGTACTTGTGGTGTTTATATATCAAGCAAAAAAGCTTGAAAACAAACACTTAAAGTCAAGGCTAGGCTCAAGTGCAAAGCACTCCCTCAAAACTCAAGGCTCCTCAAAACTCAAGGCTCTGAGCATCAATAATTAGATATTAAATAATAGAAACAAACGAGCTTAAAGAGTTCTCTAATTAAATGCTTGTGGTGCTTATGTATCAAGTGGTAATACTTGAAAACAAAGCATTTAGAGTCGAAGCTAAAAAAAAATGGTGCAAAGCACCCAATAAGCGAAGCTAAGAAAAGAAAAGATAACAAGCTTGCTTCAAGGAAGGAATAAAAGAAAAGATTTCATAAAGTGAGCTAGATAGAAACATCAATCATTTGAATTCTTTTGTGATTGTTGCATACATAGTAAACTAGCCAACCATGAACATTACATTGTTATTCTTCTCACCTTGAATTGTCAAATTGTATTGCATGATTCTTTATTTGCTTGAGGGCAAGCAAAGTTTAAGTTTGGTGTTGTGATGCGTGCGCATCATGTTGTGTTTTTCTATACTTTTTCATATAAAAAAATTAATTCATAACACTTAATTATGGATTGTTTTGGTGCTTAAGTTGTATATTGTTTTGATCTGTTTGATTTGATTAATTTTGTAAAAAATAATAAAAAAAGAAGCAAAAAGCACAAAACAAACTCAAAAGAAGAAAAGAGAAAGTTTTGGACACGTTTTAAAGCTTGGATACGCTTTGGAACTTTAGACCATGCTTTTAAAATCGTGGCCATGAAGCAAGCCAAGGGTGTTGGTAACGCCATGAACCAAAACGCCTTCTCATCAAAAGTGGCGCTGGAACCAAGGAAGCCTTGCTAGGCGTTAATAATGCCAATGATCAATGAACCAAGGAAGCATGCGTTACTAACCATAAGCATATAATGAAGCATGCAAGCAATGCACGTATAAGGCATTTTTAATGCCAATAACGAGGCAAACATGCATGTCTTGGCATGAATGATATGATGCATGCATGAGGCGTTAATATATAAAGTAAGGAAGCAAACCTGCAATGCGTTGAACATGAATGAAGCATCAAGACAGGGCACTAAATGAAGCAAAGTACTTACCTTGGGCGTTAGTAACGCCAATGTGAATCAACGAAGCCATCTTTGGGCGTTAGTAACGCCCTAATCATAAGCGCCCATTTTGTACCAACGCCTTCGAGACCTCTTGGGAACAAGTGAAGTTGGGCACTTGGGCGTTGGCAACGCCCAACTTTAAAGGGCCCGTTTCAAATAACGCCTAATAAAAAGTGGAAGCTCTTGCCACAATAGATAATCCGGGAGCTAGGCACTTGGGCGTTGGTAATGCCCAATTATAAAGCGCCACCTTCAAGTAATGCCCATGTCACAAGAGTTGACCCTGAAGCATGATTTTGGGCATTGGTAATGCCAGGAATTAAAGAGCGTCCGTTCAAGTAACGCCTGTGATAAGTGGGGGGTGGAAGCTTCAGCAATCGTGGGTACGCACAATTGCCATGCGTACGGACGACAACAAAATCTCATCCCCAAGTATACGAGGCGTTGTTAATGCCAGGGAAAGAAGCGTTATTGTAAATAACGCCAACAACACACCCTTTCACCCCTAGGAGCACAAACAGTGGCGTTAGTAACGCCCAATTCAAGAAGCGTTACTTTCAACTAACGCCTAATCTCATAATCAACCCCTAGAGCCTCAATTTGGTTCAATTATTTCGTTTGAGGTCCACTCCAATTCAATGCAAGCAAGCCCACAATCAACAATTATTTAATGCCACAAGAATTATCTAGAAGTAATTAAGAAAATTTCATTTAATTGTAATTTGATTTGAATTCTATTTGAATTAGTAATTTAGAATAGCTTATAAATAGGCCTTAGTTTCATCATTTGCACACCATCTTGGGGGAGTCTTGAGATCCTCTCTTCTCACCTTCATTCTCTTCTCCTCTTCCATTCTCTTTCACACTCTTTTGTAAATATTTTATTATGAGTCTCTAACTTTCATCATTGGGAAAGAGAGCTATGTTACAATTTAATAGATTAATTTATTTTTCTTCTTCATCTTCAAATCTTCTTTTATTGTTTCTTTAGAAAGATCTTCGATCTTCATTATAATGATTCAAATTCTATCGAAAGAGAAATTGAATCTAATTGAATTCTATGGGAGCCGAAGAGGAATTGAATCTATTTGAATTCTATTTGAGTCTTGGAAAATGAATCATAGAATTATGTTTGAAGTTCTTTCTCACAATGGTTATGAAATTAGGTTTGAGATTGATATATGTGACATATAATCATTCCAAAACTTGATCCATGAAATTGTGTGGCTCTAAATCAGAGACCACTCTTTATCTCTTCTCATGAATAATTAGATCAAGGAATTGGCAATTGCTCAAGTTAAGAGAGATTGAATTGCCAAGGAATTGTCACTTATAATTTGCCAAGAGATCAATGATTGTATGATTGAAGTGGAGATGAGAATTGTTGATCCTGAGAATGCAATATCTCTTGATCCGAATGTTCTTTTCATTTTTAGTTCTTGTTATTTACTTTCTATGGCTAGTTATTTACTTTTCAGTCATTTACTTTCTTGCAATTTAATTTTCAGCACTTTATATTCTTGTCATTTGCTTCCCTGTTATTTACTGCTTTCATTTATTTCAGTCATTTAAATTCCTATTTCCTGTTTTCTCATCACCCAATTATAACCGTCTAACTAGAATAACCAATTAACTATTGCTTGCTTAATCCGTAAATCCTCGTGGGATCGACACTCACTCACCGTGAGTTTATTACATGATATGACCTGGGCACGTGCCGGTAGTTCTACGTAATAGTGAATTGTAAATTCCATATCAGTAAGACCCAGAGCTTTTAAAAAGTCTTATTATGAATTAATTTCAAATTATTTATTTATTTACAGCTTTAAATTCAGAAAGTATTTTATTAAGATTAATTAGAAGCAGTTTTGATTAGTTGAATTTGAAATAAATTAAGATTTTTATCCAAACTCTATAATTATTGAGTATTTTTCTATTACAACTTAAATTTTTAGAAATTTGAAAAATAATGAGGTTTGGCTATTTAAATTAGAATTTTATCTAATTCTACAATTATTAAATTATTTTCTATATTTAAATTATAAAGTTAGTAGTTATGAAATAATAAGAATTTTTATATGATTTAATTTAAATAATTGATATTTTTATGATGTAATACTTTAAGTTTTAGGAATAAAGAAAATTAATCTTATTATCTCATAATTTTAATTAGAGTATTTGATTGAGAATCAATTAGTATTTTGATACAACAAATAATGTTTTAAAGAAATTTTAAGGATTAAATTAGATTTCAAATTAATACTCTCTATACCCTAATTTTATTAAAATTACCCTACTCTAATTAAATCTAAAATTTCCAAGTTGAAACCCTAACCCTAACACAGCACAACACTCTCTCACACACACTCCCCAACCCAAAGAAAGTGAAAGAGGGAAGGGGGCCGCGGGAAGAGAAGGAGAGGGGAAGTGGGAGGACGGCGCCGGCGGGAGTTACTGCCGCCGCGCCACCGTGTTGCATAGAGGAGGGAGAGAGAGTGAAGAGCAGAGGGAAGAGAGAGGAAGAAGGCGTAAGAGGGAGCTCAGCCACGGGGAAAGGAGACGAGGAGACG
>NC_029785.2:51714129-51739307 GCF_000816755.2 Arachis ipaensis | reverse complement strand
GAGAGAGAGAGAGAGAGGTCGAGATGAGAAAGGGGATGCACGTATGGCGTCGCTGTTGCTGTTGTGTCCAGCTGCCGCCATCGCGTGCTCCGTCGACGTTGCTGGAGGTAGGTGGCCGAGCCTCTGCCACTGTAGAACACCATTGTCGTCGCCAACGACCACTGCCGGTAAGAGTTTTGAGTTGATTTTCATTCTTTTTAATTTTCGGGAACGTCATCGTCGCTGCATGTTTGTTACAGTCGTCGTCACCGTCGTCGGAGTTCTGGTTGCCACTGTCACTTGAGGGGTTTTCGAGACTGCCGCCAAATCGATTCAAGCACTACTGCTACTTTGTTCCCTTATTACAGTAAGTATCTCTGTTTCAGAAAGCTCGCGTGAGTGTTCTGTTATGTGTTATTAATGTTTTCGTGATGTTAATGGTTTAGGATTTAGAAACTGAGGTTGCATATTGCAGTTTAAGTTGTATCTGCTGTTGCAAAAGTGAGTGGAGCTGTGGTTGTGGCTACCGCCGTTGCGAGTCGAGAGAAAACAGAGTTTGTTGCGTAGTTGAATCATGAAAATGATGTAGGGGTTTTCTAAAAACTCAATTTCATAATTTGAAATTATTATAAATGGATATTTATGTGAGAAATACCCTTTTAAGTGATTGTATAAGTCTTATGTATTGTCTGGTTGTTTTGAATGAATATGATTGTTTGTTTGACTGGATTGTTGTTTGGTTTTATTAAACAGACAGTTGCTGAATTGTTTCTGCAAAGTTTTGGAAATGAGTTTGATTCATTGAAAATGATTTGATTTTGAATTGGTTTCGTTGAGATATGAAAATGATATGAATTTTTGGAATCAACTTGATTTTGAACTGATTTGGTCTTGAACCCGTTGGAAAGGGTTGTGGAATGGTTTGGTTGGGACCCGAAAAGGATGGCAAAGTCCAAGTTTTAGGGGAGGTACTACCAAAATTTCTATAAAATCTGAGACTTTGTCTGAAATGTTATTTAGAAAATTATGAATTTAAGAATTATATTATTTTACTTGAATTATTTAAGAGAATAAATAATTATGTTTTGAATTGAATTGTTGAAAAGTGAATTATGATTGAGCTTTATTCATTAAGAAAATTTTTATATTTTGAGTGCAAGTTATTTAGAAAAGACTTATGTTTTGAGGTTGATTTAAATGTGAAAAGGGTTTATATTTTGAAATTTGATTAAAGAATCACATTTGGAGGAGTTTTAATAGATTTAAAGGAAATTGGACTTTGATTGAATAATTCCATTTGTGACATTTTGGAAGGAGTCAGAGAATTGGTTTTAAAAGTGAACTTGAAGGTGGTTTTGATTTGAATGGATTCGTTTTGTTCTAAGTGATTCGGTTTTGAAATTTGTTTGGAACTTCTGATTCATATGATTTGGTTTTTATTTTTTTTGGAACTTTATTTGGTTAATTCAATTTAAGAAAACAGTGATTTTTAAGGATCTTTAACGAATTTAAGAAATTGAGATTTGGTGGAATCTCCCTTAAAGTCTTAAGTCTTGATACTTTTCCGAGGTAGCTAATTAATAATTCTGATTTAAAGTAGTTAAACAAATGGTTTTAAGAGTGAACGATTTTTTAGTCTTTTCAAAGAGATTTATAATTGATATGATTTTGAAATTGTTTGGCGTCTTCGGAGAATATTACTGATAAACCCCGATTTTGTGGTTTATCTTGTGCTTATTTTGGAGGATTTTATCAATATTTCTCACACTTATTCGCAAGAAATGCATGTTTTGTGTTCACTTCCCAATATTGCTCCATGATGGAAAACATGCTTATTTTGCCTTAAAATTGCCATATTTTAATCCTCTTCTATTGCCATTCGATGCCGTGATGTATTTGTTGAGTAATTTCAAGAGATATAGGGTAGGAATGACTTAGAAGAGAGGGAGAAAGCATGTACAAAGAGGGAGGAATATGAACAATTGAAATCTTGGGAAAAGCAGCATCGGCGCGCCCGCGCACTCTACGCAGACGCGTGGATGGGATTGGCTGGAAGCGGCGCGCAAGGATGGACGCATCCACGCGGATTAGAAGATTCCTATCGACGCGCACGCGCCCTTGGCGCGCACGCGTGGATCGCAAAAGCAATCGGCGCGCACGCACGCATAGCGCGCACGCGTGGGAAGCTGCACGTGACCTCATTAAAGGAAATCGTGCCTGGCGATTTCTGAGGCTCATCAGGCCCAATTTCAAGCTATTTCTGCATGGAAAAGACCCAAGGATGCTAGAGGGAAAAGGGGGATCAATCATTTTTACACTAAGATATAATTTTAGCTAGTTTTTGGTTCTTTGGTTATTCTAGAGAGAGAAACCCTTGTTCCTCTCTAGATCTAGTTTTAATTTGATCTTCCCTTGTTGATTTATGAATTGGATCTTGTTATCTTGTTATAGATTTGATGATTCGGGAGCCCTTGGTGGTTAATTTGATACTCATTGATGCCAACCCACTACTAATCCAATTAGTAGATAGGTTGGGACTTATGGGTTGATGTGATCAAAGCCATTTGACGTACTTCAAGTCTAGGAGTAGATATCACGTACTTAAGACTTTGAGGGTAGACTTAATGAGCTTGGTTCCTCATAATTGTCAAGATACGGTTGTTAGACAAGGATCGTGACCCCAATTCCCATGCCTAGCCACGAGTTGCTTTTATTATTCATATTTGAAAACCAATTTTCCCAAATTATTTGCTTTAGTTACAGTTACTTGCTTGGTTTATAATAAAATTAAGTGGAATGTTGCTTGTTCATTGGAATTGCTCATGTTTTGCTTAGATAGTTGAATTAGTTTGTTGCAATTTAAAATTACTTGCTTGTTAAGATTCCCATTTATTTTCATGCTCATAACTCACAACCCCGGATTTCTAACCAATGTTGAAGCACATGTTTGTCCATTCCTTGTGAGACGACCCGAGGTTTGAATACTTCGGTTATTTCTATTGGGGTTGAACTTGTGACAACCAAATCCCTCTCTAAATTTGACCCCCGAGGATTGTTGTTGGTAGAGCTATACTTGCAATGTGATTTTATTGGAGAAAATCTTTACCAATACACCCTTGGGAGCCTGTCAAATTTTTGGCGCCGTTGCCGGAGAATGGTTGCAACATATGCCTTGATATTGGTTATGTGAATATATGAATATTGTAAATATTTTACCTCTTTCAATACTTAGCTATAGTTTAGATTTCTTTTGCATTTGTGCTATGACTTTCAAGTTTGATGACTCGGTCTCAATCGAATTCTAGCTTAGCCAATTTTGACCCCCGAGGATTGTTGTTGGTAGAGCTATACTTGCAACGTGGTTTTATTGGAGAAAATCTTTACCAATACACCCTTGGGAGCCTGTCAAATTTTTGGCACCGTTGTCGGGGAATGGTTGCAACATATGCCTTGATATTGGTTATGTGAATATGTGAATATTGTAGATATTTTACCTCTTTCAATACTTAGCTATAGTTTAGATTTCTTTTGCATTTGTGCTATGAATTTCAAGTTTGATGACTCGGTCTCAACCGAATTCTAGCTTAGCCAATTTTGATCCTGAGATCGAAAGAACTTTGTTACACACTCGGCAAGCTAGACGGCGGTTGGACTATACGCCTAGTACTTCGGCCTCTTTTGAGGAAAATACCGAATCACTAGATGTCACCGAGAGTGACTTGGAGTCCGCTACTTCCTATTCTTCTGTTGACACTACTAATACATCTTTGTATCCTACAGGTGAGCCACACATGACGGAGCCACACCGGATTACTTTGCATGAGAAAGGAGCTCCGGATATCATATTTCAACCGTTGCAAGAAAGGTATCCTAACCTTGATCCAAACTTTGAGTTGAAGAGTAGCTTGATAAATCTACTTCCTAAGTATCATGGGTTGCCGGGTCAAGACCCCATCCGACATTTGAAGGATTTTCAAGTTTCTTGTTCTACGGCTCGAAGGCATGGAGCCGATGAGGTAGCTATCATGGTTTTTGCCTTCCCTTTCTCTCTTGAAGCGCAAGCAAAAACATGGTTCTACTTGCTACTGGATGAGATTGTGACTAATTGGGATTTCTTTAGAAGAGAGTTTCTTGATAAGTTCTTCCCACCGGAGAAGACCGACTACATCCGGAAAGAGATTTCGGGTATAATGCAAAGAGACCAAGAGAGTTTGTATGAGTATTGGTCTCAGTTCAAGAGGCTATTGGAGTCATGTCCACACCACGGAATGACCACTCACTTGCTCATTAGCTACTTTACCGGAGGTTTTTGTGCGGAAGATAGAAGATTGCTCGCCGCTTCTAGTGGCGGTTCCCTTTCGAAAAACAAGACGGAGGGAGAAGCTTGGAATTTGATAAAGGATGTTGCCGAAGCTACACAACACACAAGGGTGAGAAGTAATCCTCTCAAGGGTGTGGTAGAACCATCCCCCTCTGAAGCAAGTCTAACCAAGGTACTTGGGGATATGACCACCATCCTTACACAAATCCAAAGGGATTAAAAGGAATACTACTCCATCCAAGCCGTCCAAGCCCCACCTCCGATTGCTCAACTTGAAGGTCCTCCTAGAATTTGTGGTTTGTGCTCTAGCACCACACATTACACCGACCAATGCCATCAAATTCAAGAGGAACATGCCCTTGTGGTAGCCAATGTGAATTACAACAACCGTCCACCCTACCCTTCTCAAGGTCAAAACAACTACCATCAAGGTGGTAATCAACATCAAGGGTGGAGAGATAATACACAAAGAAGCAATCAAAACCAAAGGTGGAACAACTCTTCTTCTCATCACAACAACAACCAATCTTCATCCCAATACCACCATAACAACACCAACTACCAAGCCAACCAAGGCCACTCCAACCAAAACCAAAACAACTACACCAAGTACCAAGCACCACACCATAGACAACAAAATCAAAACCAAACTCCTCCATCTTCCAACAATCAAGTTGATGAGCTTAGAGCCGCTATGAAAAAACGAGATGAGAGCAACAAGGCTCAATTCGAGGCCTTGAATACCCAATTAGCCAACCTCACCAACATGCTTTCAAAGATGAACATGTCAAGCCAATTACCAACCCCCAATAACAACACCAATCAACCCTCAAGTTCCTCTAACCTTCCATCCCAACCCCAACCAAACCCAAGAGGCGATCTCAACACCATCACTCTACGGTCGGGGACTACATTAGAGAAGATACCTCCAAGGGTCATGGGAGAAATTCATGAGGAAGAGGTAGTTGTTGAAGCTCCACATGAAGAAGAGGTGGTAGACAAAAGGCATGAGGAAGAAGGAGTAAACCTCAAGGAACCCAAGAGGAAAGCTATAGTGGATGAGTCAATTCCTATTCCATTTCCTTCCATGGTGAAGAAGGTGAAGAAGACACCAAAGTTTGATTTAAACATGCTTCAAGTGTTCAAAAAGGTTGAGGTAACCATACCACTCCTTGATGCTATTCAACAAATTCCAAAGTATGCAAAATTTTTGAAAGACTTGTGTACACACAAGGATAGGATAGGAGAATTGGAGACATTATCCTTGGGTAGTTCAATTTCTTCCTTGATGGAACCTATTCCAAGAAAATGTGGTGACCCTGGACCGTGCTTAGTGTCTTGTTGTATTGGTGGATACACTTTTCATTATTGTATGTGTGACTTGGGAGCTTGTGTAAGCATCATGCCACTTTCTATCTATGTGCGGTTGAATTTAGCTCCATTAAAGAAGTCGGCGGCGAGGTTTGCTTAGCCGATAAGAGTGTGATCACAGTGATGGGGATAGCGGAAGATGTACTCGTGGCAATTAAGGATTTGGTTTTTCCGGTTGACTTTTACATCCTTGAAATGCCTCCAACAGAAAATAGAAGCTCCTCCTCCGTTCTACTTGGTAGACCCTTCCTCAAAACCTCCGAATTCAAGTTAGATGCCTTCACCGGTATATATTCCTTTGGGGTTGGAGACAAGACTATCAAGTTCAATTTAGAGGAAGCCATGAAACATCCTCCCGAAGAACATTCCGTGCTCCGATGTGATGTGATTGATGAAGTGGTAGCGGAAGTGCAAGAAGAAGACCATGACAAGTTGTGCTACCCCATTGTTGAGGAGACGAATGACCAAGAAGATGAACCTGAAGAAGTTGTCGAGAATGAATCCCATGAGATTGATGAAAAGGAACCTCAACTTGAGATAAAAAGTGAATTGAAGCCCCTTCCATCTCATTTGAAGTATGCTTTCTTAGAGGATAACCAAAGGTTTTCGATCATTATTGCTAGTGAGCTCTCAAGTGAAGAAGAGGGAAAGCTCCTAGATGTTCTCAGAAAGTACAAGAAAGCAATAGGATGGAGCCTAGTGGATATTGTGGGAATTGACCCCCGCAAGTGCATGCATAGGATATTTCTCCAAGATGGAGCTAAGCCGGTTAGGCAACCGCAAAGGAGGCTCAACCCAACCATCCTCGATGTAGTGAAGAAAGAGGTCACCCGATTACTGGATGCGGATATCATATACCCAATTTCCGACAGTGAGTGGGTGAATGAAGAGAGAACTTTTGCGTGGTCTAGAAATTTGCAGGTAAATCCTTGTTGTAGGTATAGCTTCTAAACCAACAAAAGTCCTTTCTTACAAACGTTTTGGTTGTCACAAGTAACAAACCCCTTTTAAAATTGATAATTGAAGTATTCAAACCTCGGGTCGTCTTCTCAAGGAATTGCAGGGAAGTATGCTCTTATTATTGGTTATGAGTCTTGTAAATTGGGGGTTTTGAAAGTAAGGAAGCAGTATGTTAAATGATAAGAAGAATAAAATAAATAAATAACTATAGAATAGACTCTTGGTAAGGTATGAAAACTGAAAGTCCTATCCTGGTTATCCTTATTAATTGTAATGAGAATTCGATTTTTCTCCCACTTTGTTAACCTCTAACTATGAAAGTAAGTTAAGTGGATGAATTAATTTTTATTGGAACTCAAATTAATTCTTGAAGAATTCCAATTTTCAATCAACAATGAGTTTGATAACTCAAGAGTCACCAATTATTTAACTAAAGCCAAAAGGGAAAATATCTAAATTAAATTAAAAGCATTCATATAAATAAAGCAAAGCAAAATTAAATCTGAAAATACCTCGAATTGCATTCACAAAAGAAATCAAATCTAACATGGATATTCATAAATTAAATTGGAAAAATAAATAAAAGAAACATTGAACCTGTGATCGCGAAAGATGAAATAATCATAAAATGAAAAGAATCCTAATTCTAAATCCTAAGAGAGAGGAGAGAACCTCTCTCTCTAAAAACTACATATAATCCTAAAGTTGTATATTATGAGCTTGTTTATGAATGGATGCATTCTCCCACTTTATAGCCTCTAATATGTGTTTTCTGGGGCGAAAACTGGGGCAGAAACAGCCCAGAAATCGCTGGTTGCGAAATCTGCCACGTTGGTTTTTCGTCACTGTGAAGCATCCGCGTAGAGCATGCGTTCGCGTTGCCTAGCGTCAGGGGAAACTATGACATATTATATATCAAATCGAAGCCCCGGACGTTAGCTTTCCAACGCAACTAGAACCGCATCATTTAGACCTCTATTGCCAAAGTTATAGCTGTTTGAGTGAGAAGAGGTCAGGCTGGACAACTTAGCAATTTCTCCAACTTTTTGTATTCCTTCCACTTTTGCATGCTTCCTTTCCATCCTCTAAGCTATTCCTGCTCTGTAATCTCTGAAATCACTTAACACACATATCAAGGCATCTAATGGTAATAAGAGAGGATTAAACATAGGGAACTTAAGGCCAAAGAAGCATGTTTTCAATCAAAGCACATAATTAGGAAGGCAAATGTAAAACCATGCAAATAGTATGAATAAGTGGGTAAAGAGTTGATAAAAATCACTCAATTGAGCACAAGATAAACCATCAAATAGTGGTTCATCAACCTCCCCACACTTAAACAATAGCATGTCCTCATGCTAAGCTCAAGAGAAGCTATAAGAGAGTGAAGAAGAATGGTAGAAAGTATGAAATGCAACCTATTTATATGAATGCAACTACATGAAGAATGCTTTTTTCTACTTGGTTTAAAAGTAAATAAATTCTCCAAAAATAAATATGAACTGGATTTCACTAATTCAAATCATAAAAATGAAGTATAAATAGGCTTGTAGAAGAAAATAGCTCATGAAAGCCGGGAACAAAGAATCGATCATCGAACCCTCGCTGGAAGTGTATGCACTCTAATCACTCAAGTGTTTTAGGTTCGATTCTCTCAATTCTCTACTAACCTTGCTTTCTAAGGCTTGCTCTTTATCTAACAGTCAACATAAATTTAATGCACAGATACAAATATCAAGTGGTCTTTTTAAGGGTTGTAATGGGGTTAGGGTCAAGGTAGGATTGCATTTGGCCAAGTGGACTAAAATCTGAATCCTTAATTAACTTAAACTTTCCACCTAACTTTAGACAATCAATGTAACCATAATACCACATCTAACTATCTATTAACCATGTTTTTTACATATTCATGCATTCTAATTTCAAGTACAGTACATATGCATTGCTTTCACCACTTACTTTGGGGCATTTTGTCCCCTTTTTCTTATTTGCTATTTTTCTTTTCTCTTTTATATATATATATATATTTCTGTTATTTTTTTCAATGCATATGATTAAATTATTGGATGCATGAATCATGTCCTAAACATTTTTTTTCACAATATTTCAGAAAATTCTAACATACTCAATTCTCAAACCAAATGTTTCCAAATTCAACTTTCCCCATACTTAATTCGTGAGCACTCTCACTAGTCTAAGCTAACCAAGGATTCAAATTAAGAACATTATTGTTTTCCGCTTAGAGTTAATGATGTGCTAAAGTAAAGAACAAAGGGGTATAATAGGCTCAACATTGGTTTGCAAAGAATAATGAATGGGTAAGGCCATATGGGTATGCAAGCTCAATGAAACAAAGGCCTCAATAATGTAAGTGTTTGCATACATCAAACTATGGAAATATAGAATTAAGCAAGATAAAGATCACAATTTTAGAGAGAAAAACACACACCAAAAAAAAAATATTGGTTGGTAAAATGCAACCAATTCAAATGGGCTCAAAAAATCTCACAAGTTTTGTGTGTTCGAGCTCTAAACCATGTTCCAGTATAATATTTCTTCAAACAAGTGTAACATTAAATTTTATTCAAATTAGTGAAATGCTCTTAAAAGGTTTCTTGAAAAAGAAAATATTACTTCAACCAAGTGGTAAAATATGCATAAAATAAATAATCATGCAATCAAATTTGTAAATGCAACAACTAACAAGGAAAATAAACCATTGGTGTTGAGATAGAAGAGTAACTAACCCATGGAGATCGATATCGACCTCCCCACACTTAAATATTGCACCATCCTCGGTGCGTGCTAAGATGTGCAAGTGGACGGGTTGCTTCAACTGACGCTTTTCTCATCAAGGAATGTACGTAGGAACTTGTTTGTCTCTCTTTTAGAAGTTTCTCCCTTTTTCCGTCTTCAGTGGCCAGCCTGAAAGAAGAGAAAAAGAAGAACAGTAACCCAAAAATAAAGATAAAATAAAATATGGTTGGGTTAATGCCAGATAATGAGGGTCTCAATTACATGGTAGCTACAACATGCAAATGAGAAAACAGTAGAAGTACATGGCAAATCAAGAATGCAAAAAATAGGGAAGAGAGTGTGGGTAAGGAGAGATAATATAAATTCATGTCAATGTAAAAGTAATACAGGTATAAAAGATTGGCATTGATATAAATAATATTACCTATCCAAAACAAGTCACTAAGCACCCAAAATAATTCAAGAGAAGATGCAACAGTTAAATAAGAAAATTAACACCAAAGGTAAAATAATGAATTTAGAAAGAAAAGAAAAATATGCACAAAATTAAGATGCAATGAATGAAATATGCAAATAAATTAAGTAAAATAGAATGAAGGTGAAAAGGAATGAGAAGTGAAAGAAATAAAGTAAGAATGTAAGAAGAAAAGATAGAAGAAATTAGGATTAGAAAAGCAAAGAGAAGATAATTGGCACTGATTTGGATGAGTTGTGCGGCGCAGGCGACGCGGACGCGTGGGTGACGCGGTCGCGTGGTGCGCGATAAGGTCAGGTGACGCGGACGCGTGAATCACGTGATCGCGTGGCCTGATTTGTACGATTGGCGCGAGTGCAGCCTCGCGTTCGCACAACTCTCTGTTCGAAACACTTTTCGCCAAATTTTTGGGTGACGCGGTCGCGTGGTGGACTCGATCGCGTGGATGGCCTTATTTCCAATATGACGCGGACGCGTGGGTGACGCGTTCGTGTGGGAGGACTTGGGCTTCTAGCACGAGTCCAGCCCTACTCCAGCACAACTTTCGGCCATGCACCCTTTTTTATGTCGAATTTCAGGTCACGCGGCCGTGTGAGTGACGCGGACGCGTGAGAGGCATGTTTCCCATTTGACGCGGACGCATCAGCGACGCGGTCGGGTGGGGTGATTTGTGCCAAAGGCAAGCCTCTAGCCACGCTCTCGCGTGACTCTCTGTTCACTTTTCCTTTCTTCCAAACGCACTGGTGACGCGGACGCGTCAGCAACGCTGCCGCGTCGCGTGCATTTTTTTTTATGCATGAAAAATGCAGAATGCAATGCTAATATGAATGTTATGCAAAACACCAGGTTCAATACAATAAAATAAAATATAACTCGAAAACAAATAAAACTAAATAAAAATGAAAAAGGAACGATCATACCATGGTGGGTTGTCTCCCACCTAGCACTTTTAGTTAAAGTCCTTAAGTTGGACATTTGGGGAGTCCTACGTTACTGTGGCTTGTGCTTGAACTCATCTAGGAATCTCCACCAATGTTTGTAATTCCAGTAGCCTCCAGGATCCCAAACAAGGCACGTAAAGCTCTTGAGCAGTTTTAAACAGGTTCTCAGGCTTCCAGTGTGCTGAATGTCAGAACAGACTCCAGGATCCCAAACTTCGCTTTTACACCCGTCTTCTTGTTGATCATCATGATTCCATCCGGGTGGTAAGCAATCTGAATTCTCACTAAAGCGACCAACCAACTTCCTGGACCCATTCAGTTGAGCTTTACACCAGCCTTTGCGTTTAAACTTAAAGCTTCCAACCATAATGAACCTTGTAGGACAATTCTTACCACTGACCATCTTCCTCTTACTCTTAATGCCACAAAGAGCTCTAAGTTGACCATCTGTCTCTAGTAGCCCATATTCAAGTAGAATTAGAAAGCTAAGGGATATGAATTTTACCCACTTGAATGTTGTGAAGGATGATGGCAACTTAGGGGGAGGGGTCTCCAATAACTTTGGCAAGGTGATTTCAAGCTCCACTCCCTTGTGCTCTTTGACAATTTCCACCTCTTTGCAAACTTCTTTAATTTCAACCTCTTCTTCTTGGTAACTTTCTTCCAATTCAATCTCTTCTTCATTACTTACCAAGGGCATGGGAGGTAGTGCTTTTTCTTCTTTAATTTCCATCTCTTGACCAACCTCTTCCAAGTCTTCAACCATGATATGCCTTGGAGGTTGTACACCCTCCTCAGCGTCAATTTCAATTGACTTGGAAGGAGGTTCCATAACTTGACTTTCCCATGGAGGGTCAGCATCTCCTAAGTCTACAACCATTTCTTCTTCTTCAATAATTACAGCTTCATCCACTTGTTCCAGTACAAAGTCATGCTCCGTACTGTCTACTGGAGTTTCTAATATCTCCTTCATGCTACGTTCTTCATTAGATTGTCCACATGAAGCCATGGGGGTTCCCTGAATGTCTGAACGTTTGGAAGGTAATTGATTTATTGCTTGGTCCAGCTGGCGAAGAGTTGCATTAAGTCTTTCCATTGCTTCCTTGAAACAATCTGTTGAGTCTTGAGGTGATGGATATGGACATGGTACATAGGGAAGTGGTGGTTCTTGATATGGTTCATATGGCTCATAAGGTGGTTGGTATGGTGGATAAGGGTTAGGATCATATGAGGGTGTTTGGTGGTAAGGGGCTTGTGAGTATGGTGGTCCAAAGCTATTTTGAGGAGGTGGTTCATTGGCATATGATGGAGCTTGCTGGTAACTATAAGGGGGTCCACCATATCTATTGTCTTGGCATGCATTGTAGGATGGTCTTTGTCCATGGTATCCTGGAAAGTGTTGTTGCCTAAAGGGTTGATCAGATCCTCTTGGCTCCTTCCATCTCTGATTGTTTTGACCTTGATGCATGTTCCTGCTGTAGCTTCCATTTCTTTCAACATTATTAGAACCAAACTCAAAGCGAGAGGGGTGAGAACTCATAGTAATAAAAAATTAAAAACAAAAATAAAAGCAAATAAACAAGCAAAGGAAAATAAAATAAAATAAAATAAATAAGAGAAAATATTTGAAATTTGAATTTGAAATAAGATAAGATAAGATTTTTGAAAAAAAAAAGATATGATTTTTGAAAAAATTTGAATTTTGAAATTTAAAACTAAGATAAGATAAGATAAAAAATTTTAAAATAAAAATCTGAATTTTTTTTTTCGAAAATAAATCAATTTAAAAGCAAAATATTTACAATAACCAATAATAAGGCACTCGTTTGCAATTCCTCGGCAACGGCGCCATTTTGAAGAGAGAACTTTTGCGTGGTCTAAAAATTTGCAGGTAAATCCTCGTTCCAGGTATAGCTTCTAAACCAACAAAAGTCCTTTCTTACAAACATTTTGGTTGTCACAAGTAACAAACCCCTTTTAAAATTGATAACCGAAGTATTCAAACCTCGGGTCGTCTTCTCAAGGAATTGCAGGGAAGTATGCTCTTATTATTGGTTATGAGTCTTGTAAATTGGGGGTTTTGAAAGTAAGGAAGCAGTATGTTAAATGATAAGAAGAATAAAATAAATAAATAACTATAGAATAGACTCTTGGTAAGGTATGAAAACTGGAAGTCCTATCCTGGTTATCCTTATCAATTGTAATGAGAATTGGATTTTTCTCCCACTTTGTTAACCTCTAACTATGAATGTAAGTTAAGTGGATGAATTAATTTTTATTCCTCATGTCCTAGTCTTTTCTTGGGAAAAGTTAGAGTTATTGGAACTCGAATTAATTCTTGAAGAATTCCAATTTTCAATCAACAATGAGTTTGATAACTCAAGAGTTACCAATTATTTAACCAAAGCCAAAAGGGAAAATATCTAAATTAAATTAAAAGCATTCATATAAATAAAGCAAAGCAAAATTAAATCTGAAAATAACTCGAATTCCATTCACAAAAGAAATCAAATCTAACATGGATGTTCATAAATTAAATTGAAAAAATAAATAAAAGAAACATTGAACCTGTGATCGCGAAAGATGAAATAATCATAAAATGAAAAGAATCCTAATTCTAAATCCTAAGAGAGAGGAGAGAACCTCTCTCTCTAAAAACTACATCTAATCCTAAAATTGTGTATTATGAGCTTGTTTATGAATGGATGCATTCCCCCACTTTATAGCCTCTAATCTGTGTTTTCTGGGCCGAAATCTGGGTCAGAAACAGCCCCGAAATCGTTGGTTGCGAAATCTGCCACGCTGGTTTTTCGTCACTGCGATGCGTCCGCATGAAGCATGCTTTTGCGCGCCTAGTGTCAGGGGCAACTATGGCATATTATATATCAAATCGAAGCCCCGGACGTTAGCTTTCCAACGCAACTGAAACCGCATCATTTGGACCTCTGTAGCTAAAGTTATAGCCGTTTGAGTGAGAAGAGGTCAGGGTGGACAGCTTAGCAATTTCTCCAACTTCTTGTATTCCTTCCACTTTTGCATGCTTCCTTTCCATCCTCGCACATAATTAGGAAGGCAAATGTAAAACCATGCAAATAGTATGAATAAGTGGGTAAAGAGTTGATAAAAACCACTCAATTGAGCACAAGATAAATCATGATTCATCAGTGAGCCCGGTTCAAGTTATCCCCAAGAAGTCGGGCATCACAACGGTCGAGAAGGACGACGGTGAAATGGTCACTAAAAGAGTACAAAATGCATGGCGAGTATGTATTGACTACAGAAGATTGAACGCCGCCACACGGAAGGACCATTACCCCTTACCCTTCATCGATCAGATGCTAGACTGCTTGGCAGGTAAATCTCACTACTACTTTCTTGATGGATATACTGGCTACTTCCAAATACATATTGCTCCTGAAGATCAGGAGAAGACCACGTTTACTTGTCCGTTTGGCACCTTTGCCTATAAAAGGATGCCATTTGGACTATGTAACGCACCCGCTACTTTTCAGCGGTGCATGACGAATGTCTTCTCCGATCTAATGGAGAATTGTCTGGAAGTCTTCATGGACAACTTCAGTGTTTATGGTACTTCATTCGATTTTTATTTAGAGAGCTTGGCCAAGGTCCTAGCTAGATGTGTTGACACTAACCTTGTCTTAAATTTTGAAAAATGTCACTTTATGGTACAACAATGTATAGTGTTAGGACATGTAGTATCTCATGAAGGCATTTCTGTAGACCCGGCCAAGGTCGATGTTATCACCACTTTGACTCACCCCTCATCCGTGAGGGAGGTCCGCTCGTTTTTGGGACATGCAGGATTTTATAGGCGCTTTATCAAGGACTTCAGCAAGATTGCTTTGCCATTGTCGCGCCTACTCCAAAAAGATGTGAATTTTGAGTTTGATGGTGAATGTGTAAAAGCTTTTGAAGAGCTAAGGAGAGTTCTTACCACGGCACCAATTGTGTGAGGCTCCAACTGGACGTTGCCATTTGAGATAATGTGCGATCGTCAAACCATGCTGTGGGTGCCGCGCTTGCACAGCGCGATGGTAAACTCCCTTATGTCATTGCTTACTCTTCTAAGACACTAGATGCGGCACAATCCAACTATACCACTACTGAAAAAGAACTCCTAGCTATTGTTCATGCTTTAGATAAATTCAGATCTTATTTGCTAGGTTCAAAGATAGTGGTATACACAGATCATGCAGCTTTAAAGTACTTATTGACAAAGAATGAGTCAAAGCCTAGACTCATACGTTGGATCTTGCTTTTGCAAGAATTCGACATTGAGATTAGGGACCAGAGTGGATATCAAAACCTGGTTGCGGATCATTTAAGCCCATTGAGAATTTAAAAATTGACCCATTTCCGATCAATGACTCATTCCCATTGGATAGTTTGCATGCTGTGTCAGATAGCTTTCCTTGGTTTGCCCCAATGGCGAACTACTTGGTTGTAAGAATCTTCCCTCCCAACTTTTCAAAAAACCAAAGGGACAAGTTGAGGAGTGATTCCAAATACTATATTTGGGATGATCCTCACTTGTGGAAGAGGGGCGTAGACCAAGTAATTCGAAGATGTGTCCCGGAGTCTGAATTCTAACCAATTCTTGAAGCTTGTCATTCGTCCGAATGTGGTGGCCACTTTGGCCCACAAAGGACTGCTAAAAAAGTGTTGGATTGTGGATTCTGGTGGCCAACCTTATTCAAGGATGCTAATCGGTTATGTGTGTCTTGCCATCAGTGTCAGAAGTCAGGAAACGCATCCCAAAGGGATGAAATGCCTCAGCAACCTATGTTGTTCTGTGAGATATTTGATGTATAGGGCATTGACTTTATGGGACCGTTTCCCAACTTTAGTGGGTATATTTATATTCTGTTAGCGGTTGACTACGTGTCAAAGTGGGTAGAGGCCGTACCTACCCGCCTTGACGATGCCAATGCCGTTGTTTCTTTCATTAGGAATCACATTGTATGCCGTTATGGGTCGCCACGAGCAATCGTGAGCGACCAAGGATCCCACTTTTGTAACAGGAAGGTAGAAGCATTGCTCAAGTGCTATGGAGTGTCGCATAAGGTTGCTACTGCTTATTATCCACAAACAAATGGACAAGCGGAAGTGTCCAACTGGAAAATCAAGAGAATCTTAGAGAAAGTGGTCAATCCACAAAGAAAGGATTGGAGCCTCCGATTAGGAGATGCACTATGGGCGTATAGAACGGCCTACAAGACTCCGATAGGGATGAGTCCTTTCCGGATCGTCTACGGTAAGGCGTGCCACCTTCCGGTGGAGATTGAGCATCGAGCCTATTAGGCGGTAAAGCATTGCAACATGGATTTAGCCAAGGCGGGTGAAGCTAGGAAGTTACAACTAGAAGAGCTTGAGTGTTTGAGGAACGAGTCATATGAGAATGCCCAAATTTACAAGGAAAAGACTAAGGCATTTCATGACCATCACATCCGGAAGAAGGACTTTCAAGAAGGTGATGAGGTCCTCCTCTACAACTCAAGGCTCCGATTTATGCCTGGCAAGCTCCGTTCTAGATGGGAAGGACCTTTCAAGGTGAAGGAGATGAAGCCCTACGGAGTGGTGGAATTGTTTGATCCCAAGAGTGAAGCAACTTTCAAAGTGAATGGACATAGAGTGAAGAAGTATCATGGTTGCAAGCCCCCAAGAGAGCTAGAGGTGTACATATTGGAGGATGCACCAAGGAGAGGGGAAGCTTAAGAAAAGGACCGTCCAACTTAAGGACGTTAAAGAAAAGTGCTTGGTGGGAGGCACCCTACCGTGGTAAGATCTTCCTTGTTTATACCATCTTGTTCGTATCTTTAGTTTCTTGTGAATTTTGTGATCTTTTGATGATTGATTGAGTGCATAGGAATGCTAGCTTTGTTGCTTTTGTTGGATAGGTAGAATGTTCATATAGATAGGATGTGAAAAAGATAAAGAAAACAAAAATATTTCTTTGAAGAAGGGCACCGACGCGCCAGCGCACAGTGCGCGCGCGCCAGTGGCGAAATTCCATGTAGTATGCTAAATCAAACTCAATTCTTTTTGAAAGGCTTTTGAATATTGTTTCAAATGAACAGTCTCCTCTTTCAGAAAAGGATTTCAGATTTCTCTTTTATTATAAACCTTTGTTTTTGTAAAGGGGCATAAGACGGTTATTAATCACTGGTACGGTTTATCTTCACGTATCCTATTACAGTAATTCCCAAAAACCCTCTACTGAGAACCCTTTCGAGGATGATGTTCTCACCCCCCCTACATTTTTCCCCTTTTAGAATATGGGCGCAGAAGTCACGAAGAGTTTATTTAGTTGTTGAAATTCTTTGTATTGTTTTAGATTATTACTTGTTGTACCCTCGCCTTTATCTTGATATATTCTGTAAGAGGGATAGGAATTGTATTGGTTGTAATGTTATTTATATATATACGTATATATATGTATGTACTCTTTGAGAGTTTTTGTAAGTTGTATGCTATCTATGGATGTACGTTACCAAACGAAAGTATTTTGGGAGCGGTATTGCAGTTTAAAGTTTTAAACAGGCTCATATTTTAGTATTAAATAGTATAAGTGTCGTCGTAATGTCCGAGCTATCAGAGTCGCGCAGCCGGAAGCGTGATCTTTGGTAGTTAGCGTGTTACATTATGGTATCAGAGCGGTCTTTCCTGTAGAGCCTGAGGAATGGACCGACTATGCTTTAGTTGCATACTCTGAGTGTTTGTCATGCAATAGTCTTGTCGAATAACGAGAATTAGAGCTTTATGCACATGACGATCTATTGATTAACGCCGTTAGTCTTGTGGTGCATGAAATTGTGATCATCAACAATGGCACCAAAGACTTGGAGTTCTCAAACGTGAATCACACTTTGTCACAATTCCGCACAACTAACTAGCAATAATTCTAGCCTATACCACGAAGGTTCTAATCTTATATTAGAAACCCAAGAGATACACATTCAAGCTTGTTTGCATGTAGAACGGAAGTGGTTGTCAGGTACGCGTTCATAGGTGAGAATGGTGACGAGTGTCACATAATCATCACATTCATTATGTTCTTGGGTGCGAATGAATATCTTGGAGAAGAAATAGACTTGAGTTGAATAGAAAAACAACAGTACTTTGCATTAATTCATGAAGAACAGCAGAGCTCCACACCTTAATCTCTGGTGTATAGAAACTCCACCGTTGAAAATACATAAGAAAAAAGTCTAGGCATGGCCGTGAGGCCAGCCTCCAAAAGCGTCTAAGATAGCATAAGACTTATCAAAGATAAAAATACAATAGTAAAATGTCCTATTTATAGAGAACTAGTAGCCTAGGGTTTACAGAAATAAGTAATTAATGCAGAAATCTTCTTCCGGGCCCACTTGGTGTGTGCTTGGGCTGAGCATTGAAGCTTCCATGTGTAGAGACTTTTCTTGGAGTTAAACACCAGCTTTTGTGCCAGTTTGGGCGTTTAACTCCAGCTTTTGTGCCAGTTCTGGCGTTTTGACGCCAAAATTCTTAAGCTGACTTGGAACGCCAGTTTGGGCCATCAAATATTGGGCAAAGTATGAACTATTATATATTTCTGGAAAGCCCAAGATGTCTACTTTCCAACGCAATTAAGAGCGCACCAATTGGGTTTATGTAGCTCCAGAAAATCCACTTCGAGTGCAGGGAGGTCAGAATCCAACAGCATCTGCAGTACTTTTTCAGCCTCTGAGTCAAATTTTGCTCAGGTCCCTCAATTTCGGCCAGAAAATACCTGAAATCACAGAAAAATACACAAACTCATAGTAAAGTCCAGAACTGTGATTTTTATTTAAAAACTAATAAAAAACATAATAAAAACTAACTAAAATATACTAAAAACATACTAAAAACAATGCCAACAAGCGTATAAATTATCCGCTCATCACAACACTAAACTTAAATTGTTGCTTGTTCCCAAGAAACTGAAAATAAAATAGGATAAAAAAAAGAGAATATACAATGAATTCCAAAAACATCTATGAAGATCAGTATTAATTAGATGAGCGGGGCTTTTAGCTTTTTGCTTCTGAATAGTTTTGGCATCTCACTTTATCCTTTGAAGTTCAGAATGATCGGCTTCTATAGAAACTCAGAATCCAGATAGTGTTATTGATTCTCCTAGTTAAGTATGTTGATTCTTGAACACAGCTAATTTATGAGTCTTGGCCGTGACCTAAAGTATTTTGTTTTCCAGTATTACCACCGGATACATGAATGTCACAGACACATAACTGGGTGAACCTTTTCAGATTGTGACTCAGCTTTGCTAGAGTCCCCAATTAGAGGTGTCCAGAGCTCTTAAGCACACTCTTTTTGCTTTGGACCACGACTTTAACCGCTCAGTCTCAAGTTTTCACTTGACACCTTCACTCCACAAGCACATGGTTAGTGACAGCTTGGTTTAGCCGCTTAGGCCAGGAATTTATTCCTGTGGGCCCTCCTATCCACTGATGCTCAAAGCCTTGGATCCTTTTTATTTTACCCTTGCCGTTTGGTTTAAAGGGTTACTGGCTTTTTCTGCTTGCTTTTCTTTCTTTTTCTCTCTTTTTTTTTGTGCAAGCTTTTCACTGCTTTTTCTTGCTTCAAGAATCAATTTTATGATTTTTCAGATTATCAAATAACATTTCTCCTTTTCCATCATTCTTTCAAGAGCCAACAATTTTAACATTCATGAACAACAAATTCAAAAATATGCACTGTTCAAGCATTCATTCAGAAAGACAAAAGTATTGCCACCACATCAAAATAATTAATCTATTATAAAATTCGAAATTCATGCACTTCTTTTTCTTTTTCAATTAAAAATATTTTTCATTTAAGAAAGGTGATAGATTCATTTTCATTGCTTTAAGGCATAGACACTTAGACACTAGTGATCATGTAATAAAGACACAAACATAAATAAACATAAAGCATAAAAATTCGAAAAACAAAAAATAAAGAACAAGGAGATTAAAGAACGGGTCCACCTTAGTGATGGCGGCTTGTTCTTCCTCTTGAAGATCTAATGGAGTGCTTGAGCTCCTCAATTTTTCTTTCTTGCCTTTGTTGCTCCTCTCTCATGACTCTTTGGTCTTCTCTAATTTCATGAAGGAGGATAGAATGTTCTTGGTGCTCCACCCTTAGTTGTCCCATGTTGGAACTTAATTCTCCTAGGGAGGTGTTGATTTGCTCCCAATAGTTTTGTGGAGGAAAATGCATCCCTTGAGGCATCTCAAGGTTTTCATGGTGAGGAATTTCCTCATGTCCATGAGTGGGATCTCTTGTTTGCTCAATCCTTTTCTTAGTGATGGGCTTATCCTCATCAATGAGGATGTCTTCCTCTATGTCAATTCCAGCTGAATTGAAGAGGTGACAAATGAGATGAGGGAAGGCTAACCTTGCCAAAGTAGAGGACTTGTCCGCCACCTTGTAGAGTTCTTGGGATATAACTTCATGAACTTCTACTTCCTCCCTAATCATGATGCTATTGATCATGATAGCCCGGTCTATAGTAACTTCAGACTGGTTGCTAGTGGGAATGATTGAGCGTTGGATGAACTCCAACCATCCCCTAGCCACAGGCTTGAGGTCATGCCTTCTTAGTTGAACCGGCTTCCCTCTTGAATCTCTCTTCCATTGAGCGCCCTCTTCACAGATGTCTATGAGGACTTGGTCCAACCTTTGATCAAAGTTGACCCTTCTAGTATAAGGGTATGCATCTCCTTGCATCATGGGCAAGTTGAATGCCAATCTTACATTCTTCGGACTAAAATCTAAGCATTTTCCCCGAACCATTGTAAGCCAATTCTTTGCGTCCGGGTTCACACTTTGATCATGGTTCTTGGTGATCCATGCATTGGCATAGAACTCTTGAACCATTAAGATTCCGACTTGTTGAATGGGGTTGGTGAGAACTTCCCAACCTCTTCTTCAAATCTCATGTCGGATCTCCGGATATTCACCCTTTTTGAGTTTGAAAGAGACCTCGGGGATCACCTTCTTCTTGGCCACAACTTCATAGAAGTGGTCTTGGTGCACCCTTGAGATGAATCTCTCCATCTCTCATGACTCAGAGGTGGAAGCTTTTTCCTTCCCTTTTCTCTTTCTAGAGGTTTTTCTAGCCTTAGGTGCCATAAATGGTTATGGAAAAATAAAAAGCAATGCTTTTACCACACCAAACTTAGAAGGTTTGATCGTCCTCGAGCAAAAGAAGAAAGAAGAGAGTAGAAGAAGAAGAAATAGAGGAGATGGAGGGGGCTTAATGTTTCGGCCAAGGGGGAGAAGTAGTGTTATGTTGTGTGAAAATGAAGGAGTGAAGATGGGTTTATATAGGAGTGGAGAGGGGGGTATGGTTTGGCCATTATGGGTGGGTTTGGGTGGGAAAGTGGTTTGAATTTGAATGGTGAGGTAGGTGGGGTTTTATGAAGGATGGATGTGAGTGGTGAAGAGAATGGTGGGATTTGATAGGTGAGGGGTTTTTGGGGAAGAGGTATTGAGGTGATTGGTGAATGGGTGAAGAAGAGAGAGAGAGGTGGGGTAGGTGAGGATCTTGTGGGGTCCACAGATCCAGAGGTGTCAAGGATATCTCATCCTTGCACCAAGTGGCATGCAAAAATGCCCCTTTCTGCCAATCCTGGCGTTAAACGCCAGGCTGCTGCCCATTTCTGGCGTTTAACGCCAGCTTCTTGCCCATTCCTGGCGTTAAACGCCAATCTGGTGCCCATTTCTGGCGTTAAACGCCAATCTGGTGCCCATTTCTGGCGTTAAATGCCCAGAATGGTGCCAGACTGGGCGTTTAACGCCCATTTTGCTACCCTTACTGGCATTTAAGCGCCAGTAAGTTTCTCATCCAGGGTGTTCTATTTTTAATACTGTTTTTCCTTCTATCTTTGCTTTTTCAATTGTTTTTTGTGACTTCACATGATCATCAACCTACAGAAAATATAAAATAACAAAAGAAAATAGAAATTTAACATAGATAATTAAAGATTGGGTTGCCTCCCAACAAGCGCTTCTTTAATGTCAATAGCTTGATAGTAGGCTCTCATGGATCCTCACAGATGTTTAGAGCAATGTTGGAGCCTCCCAACACCAAACTTTAGAGTTTGAATGTGGGGGTTCAACACCAAACTTAAAGTTTGGTTGTGGCCTCCCAACACCAAACTTAGAGTTTGACTGTGGGGGCTCTGTTTGTCTCTGTATTGAGAGAAGCTCTTCATGCTTTCTCCCCATGGTTACAGAGGCATATCCTTGAGCTTTAAACACAAGGGAGTCTTCATTCACTTGAATGATCAATTCTCCTCTGTCAACATCAATTACAGCTTTTGCTGTGGCTAGGAAGGGTCTGCCAAGGATGATGGATTCATCCATACACTTACCAGTCTCTAGGATATGAAATCAGCAGGGATGTAGTGGCCTTCAACCTTTACCAAGACATTCTCTACAAGTCCATAAGCCTGTTTCTTTGAATTGTCTGCCATCTCCAGTGAGATTCTTGCAGCTTGTACCTCAATGATCCCTAGCTTCTCCATTACAAAGAGAGGCATGAGGTTTATACTTGACCTTAGGTCACACAGAGCCTTCTCAAAGGTCATGGTGCCTATGGTACAAGGTATTGAGAACTTCCCAGGATCTTGTCTCTTCAGAGGTAATTTCTGCCTAGTCAAGTCATCCAGTTCTTTAGTGAGCAATGGAGGTTCATTCTTCCAAGTCTCATTACCAAATAACTTGGCGTTTAGCTTCATGATTGCCCCAAGGTACTTAGCAACTTGCTCTTCAGTAACATCTTCATCCTCTTCAGAGGAAGAATACTCATCAGAGCTCATGAATGACAGGAGTAAATTCAATGGAATCTCTATGGTCTCTGTGTGAGCCTCAGATTCCCATGGTTTCTCATCAGGGAATTCCATGGAGGCCAGTGGACGTCCATTGAGGTCTCCCTCAGTGGAGATCACTGTCTCTTCCTCCTCTCCAGGTTTGGCCATGTGAGATGTGTTTATGGCCTTGCACTCTCTCTTTGGAGTCTCTTCTGTATTGCTTGGAAGAGCACTAGGAGGGAGTTCAGTAACTTTCTTGCTCAGCTGACCTACTTGTGCCTCCAAATTTCTAATGGAGGACCTTGTTTCAGTCATGAAACTTTGAGTGGTTTTAATTAGATCAGAGACTATAGTTGCTAAGTCAGAGTGGCTCTGCTTAGAATCCTTTATCTGTTGCTGAGGAGATGATGAAAAAGGCTTGCTATTGCTAAACCTGTTTCTTCCACCATTACTGTTGTTGAAACCTTGTTGAGGTCTCTGTTGATCCTTCCATGAGAGATTTGGATGATTTCTCCATGAAGGATTATAGGTGTTTCCATAGGGTTCTCCCATGTAATTCACCTCTTCCATTGTTGGGTTCTCAGGATCATAAGCTTCTTCTTTAGATGAAGCTTCTTTGGTACTGCCTGTTGCTGCTTGCATTCCAGACAGACTCTGAGAAATCATATTGACTTGTTGAGTCAATATTTTATTCTGAGCTAATATGGCATTCAGAGTATCAATTTCAAGAACTCCTTTCTTCTGATTTGTCCCATTATTCACAGGATTCCTTTCAGAGGTGTATATGAATTGATTATTTGCAACTATTTCAATAAGTTCCTGAGCTTCTGCAGGCATCTTCTTCAGATGAAGAGATCCTCCAGCAGAGCTGTCCAATGACATCTTGGACAGTTCAGACAGACCATCATAGAAGATACCTATGATGCTCCATTCTGAAAGCATGTCAGAAGGACACCTTCTGATCAATTGCTTGTATCTTTCCCAAGCTTCATAGAAGGATTCACCTTCCTTCTGCTTGAAGGTTTGGACTTCCACTCTAAGCTTACTCAATTTTTGAGGTGGAAAGAACTTTGCCAAGAAGGCATTAACTAGCTTTTCCCAAGAGTTCAGGCTTTCTTTAGGTTGTGAGTCCAACCATGTCCTAGCTCTGTCTCTTACAGCAAAAGGGAAGAGAATAAGTCTGTAGACCTCAGGATCAACCCCATTGGTCTTGACAGTATCACAGATTTGCAAGAATTCAGCTAAGAACTGATGAGGATCTTTCAATGGAAGTCCATAAAACTTGCAATTCTGTTGCATTAGAGAAACTAATTGAGGCTTAAGCTCAAAGTTGTTTGCTCCAATGGCAGGGATTAAGATGCTTCTCCCATAGAAGTCGGGAGTAGGTGCAGTAAAGTCACCAAGCACCTTCCTTGCATTGTTGGCATTGTTGTTGTTTTCGGCTGCCAAAGCTCTGTTAGGTCCTCTACAGAGAGTTGTACTTTAGCTTCTCTTAGCTTTCGCTTCAAGGTCCTTTCAGGTTCAGGATCAGCCTCAACAAGAATGCTTTTGTCCTTGCTCCTGCTCATATGCAAGAGAAGAGAACAAGAAAGTATGGAATCCTCTATGTTACAGTATAGAGATTCCTTGAAGTGTCAGAGGAAAAGAAGAATAGAAGGAGAAGGTAGATAGAAGAGAATTCGAACTTATCAAGAAGGATAGCGTTCGAATTGCACCTTGAGGAGGAGTGTTAGTCCCTTAAATAGAAGGATGTGAGAAGAGGGGAAGAATTTTCGAAATTAAAGTAAAAGATTTTTAAAATAATAAAAAGAAATTTGAAAATTTGATTGAGATTTTCGAAAATTAAGATTGGAAAGAAATTAATTGATTTTGAAAAATATTTTGAAATTAGAAATTAAAAAGATATGATTGAAAATTAATTTTGAAAAAGATGTGATTGATAAGATATGATTGAAAATCAAATTAAAAAAAGAAAGTTTTAAAATTAAAGTTGATTACTTGACTAACAAGAAATTAAAAGATATGATTCTAAAATTTAAAATTTGATCCTTTCTTAATAGGCAAGTAACAACTTGAACATTTTGAAGTAAATCATTAATTGTAGCAAGGATTTTCGAAAATAATAATAAATAAAAAATGGAAAGAAATTGATTTTGAAGAGATATGATTGAAAAGATATGATTTGAAAAAGCTTTGATTTTGAAAAATTATGAAGATTTGAAAAAAATTTGAATTAAAAACAAAATCTTCCCTCTAGTGTCCTTCTGGCGTTAAACGCCCAGAATGGTATCCATTCTGGTGTTTAACGCCTAAAATGATACCTTTTTGGGCGTTAAACGCCCAGCCAAGTACCCTGGCTGGCGTTTAAACGCCAGTTTTCCTTCTTCACTGGACGTTTTGAACGCCCAGCTTTTGCTGTTTAATTCCTCTGCTGAATGTTCTGAATCTTTAATTCTCTATATTATTGACTTGAAAAGACACAATTTTGAACATATTTTTGAATTTTTAATGATGAGAAACAATAAAAAATGCAACTAAGA
>NC_029785.2:51705232-51714086 GCF_000816755.2 Arachis ipaensis | reverse complement strand
GCTTACGTGAGTAAGGGTCGATCCCACGGAGACTGTCGGCTTGAACCAAGCTATGGTCATCTTGTAAATCTCAGTCAGGCAGATTTAAATGGTTATGGAGGATTGATAATTAAAGATAAATAAAACATAAAATAAAGATAGAGATAGAGATACTTATGTAATTCCTTGGTAGGAATTTCAGATAAACGTATGAAGATGCTTTGTTCCTCCTGAACCCCTGCTTTCCTATTGCCTTCTTCCAATCATTCATACTCCTTTCCATGGCAAGCTTTATGTTGGGCATCACCATTGTCAATGGCTACTTCCCATCCTCTCAGTGAAAATGTTCTACGCACGCTGTCACCGCACGGCTAATCATCTGTCGGTTCTCGATCATGTTGGAATAGGATCCATTGATCCTTTTGCGTCTGTCACACGCCCAACACTCGCGCATTTGAAGCTCGTCACAGTCATCCCTTCCTAGATCCTACTCAGAATACCACAGACAAGGTTTAGACGTTCCGGATCTCAGGAATGGCCGCCAATAATTCTAGCCTATACCACGAAGGTTCTAATCTTAGATTAGAAACCCAAGAGATACACATTCAAGCTTGTTTGCATGTAGAATGGAAGTGGTTGTCAGGCACGCGTTCATAGGTGAGAATGGTGATGAGTGTCACATAATCATCACATTCATCATGTTCTTGGGTGCGAATGAATATCTTGGAGAAGAAATAGACTTGAGTTGAATAGAAAAACAACAGTACTTTGCATTAATTCATGAAGAACAGCAGAGCTCCACACCTTAATATATGGTGTGTATAAACTCCACCGTTGAAAATACATAAGAACAAGGTTTAGGCATGGCAGTGAGGCCAGCCTCCAAAAGCGTCTAAGATAGCATAAGACTTATCAAAGATGAAAATACAATAGTAAAAGGTCCTATTTATAGAGAACTAGTAGCCTAGGGTTTACAGAAATAAGTAATTAATGCAAAAATCTTCTTCCGGGCCCACTTGGTGTGTGCTTGGGTTGAGCATTAAAGCTTCCATGTGTAGAGACTTTTCTTGGAGTTAAACTCCAGCTTTTGTGCCAGTTTGGGCGTTTAACTCCAGCTTTTGTGCCAGTTCTGGCGTTTTGACGCCAAAATTCTTAAGCTGACTTGGAACGCCGGTTTGAGCCATCAAATATTGGGTAAAGTATAGACTATTATATATTTCTAGAAAGTCCAGAATGTCTACTTTCCAACGCAATTGAGAACGTGCCAATTGGGCTTTTGTAGCTCCAGAAAATTTACTTCGAGTGCAGGGAGGTCAGAATCCAACAGCATCTGCAGTCATTTTTCAGCCTCTGAATAAGATTTTGCTCAGGTCCCTCAATTTCAGCTAGAAAATACCTGAAATCACAGAAAAACACACAAACTCATAGTAAAGTCCAGAAATATGATTTTTATTTAAAAACTAATAAAAAACATAATAAAAACTAACTAAAATATACTAAAAACATACAAAAACAATGCCAAAAAGTGTATAAATTATCCGCTCATCATCTTGCATTGCATAATTCTTGGTATTAAGTTTGACCAGCTTAATACTAGTGAATTATGTATATGAGAGTACTAATGGGTTATCATAGATGATATACGAGTTTTGAGTAAAGCGAATCGCGGGTTTTGGGAACGTTAGAAACTATTTCTCGAGACTATTCAATTGTGTGTCTTGGATCCTGTTCGAGTCGACCTGTTCCTTCATGTCCTAACTGAAGGTTCTTGTTTTCTAATCCTCTTGAAAAGTAGTTTGATTTTTTTCAACTCTATTCCTCTATTCATATGCCTTCTTGATTGATCTTAAGTGCATATGCTTGTTTGAAATCTTTGTTGCATCTATCTTCCTCTGTTTGAGTTCTTCCTGATTCCTGTATTCTTTGATATGGCTTTGAACTGGTCCTAATGCACTATACCTTTTAACTCCTGATTTTGAGTACATTCTTAGAAAAATTGTTGATTCAGGTTTTTCTCTTATTTGATAGTGATCACAGCCAATTTTGAGATTTTTATGAAAATTACTGTTGAATAGATGTATACTTATCTATATGTGAAACTTTGAAGATTTCTTACACAGTTTAGCAACTACTTATTTTAATACATCGCCTGTACTTTTACTGGTTTACGGAACTGCACTTACTTTAAAAGTAAATTGATTTTCTAGTAATTCTACTATAGCTCCAGTGCACATCTTCATTTGATTATGTATTTGGGTATTTTTCAGAATTTCGGAAAGAAATGGATTTTTCGCTTTTATTCCGGTTGAGTTTTGTTTGAAAAGCTTCACTTAACTTATTTTGAATTGAGTCTGGTTTAGCATACTACACGATTTATGCCATTATTGTTCTTTTGAAAATGTTGGACTCATGGCTTTCTTATGAGCGAACTCGTTCCTTCTTAAGCTTTTCACCTCTATGAATGTCATACGTGATTCTGTTTTTAATTATACATTTACCTTTTGGGAACACTACAATCAATCTAAACTTTTCTTTCTCTGGCGAATCTCATTCTTATATGAGTCAGTTTGATTCGTTTCAAAAACAGTGCATCATTTATCCTCTCATTGTCCTTACAAGAGTTTTTAGTCAAAGATATATCCTTGGAAAAATTACTAATGATTGGGTTGTATTTTCCTATGACTTTTGTATTCTTTTGAATCAATTGAAAGCTTGTTTGATGTTTCATGCCTAGTGGATCTTGTTTGAACTATCTTGGTTTAAGATCCTTTCTTGCATGGCTTGACTCCTTTTTAGTACATCTTAAACTTCTTGAATGTTCTTCTGAGATGGTGATTTCAAGAACACTTTTGGAGTCTTGTTTTGAACTTTTTAAAGAAGTTTTGAATTCTCTTTGAAGAAATATTAAACGGAATTTATTTTCTGTTGCTTGACTGAGATTGAAACCATTGTTCAATTTTGATGAAGCTAATTTAAAGTTGGCATGCGCTGTTTTAAATGAGGTTTTGGAAAGATTCCTTTTTTAGTGGAAACCGGTTCGTTTGTAACGCACCACTTAATTCTTTTACTAAATTGTAAGCAAATTTTTACTTCGGAGTTTCTTTTCTGAAAAGAATTTAACTTCCTCCTTTGTCCTTGCTATAAATGTTACACACGCTTGTTTGAATACGAACTTTGAGAATTTTTGAACAAGCATTTGATTACTTCCGAGTTTTTATGAACTGCTTTTGGTTAGGTTGTGCACCTAACTGTCCTTCTAAAATATTTGAGAAAATATTTTAGCTCTTAGCCAAACTTGTGTGCATTTTGTTTTTAAAACTCTACATGATCTACTTCAACATGAAATTGAATTAGAGCAAGGCCACGTTTATGTTTTCTTACTCTCTTGAAGGATGTTTGTTGTTTACCTTCTCTTTCAGGCTGCGAAGTGATTTTTGCAAGTTTTCAACTCTTTCATGAACAATGTATTCGAAAGTATTTTTAATCGTGCTCTTGAGATATGTGAACTTTGTCTTTGGTTTGAGAAGTTCTTCTCTATGAACCTCATACTTCTTCGACTCAACTTGAATTTGTTTCAAACTAAGGTGCTGATTTTCTCCTTATTGATCCTATTGGATTTCCTTGATTCAAGGGTTATCTTTGAAGTTGTCAATTGAATTGTGACTAGCAAACTTCATTGCTTGAGCATCCTTGTTTATCTGGAATTGGATACATTCTCTCAAATCTATGAGTACTATCCTTAACAATTGTCTCTCCGTTCTAAATATTGTATTCTTTTGAGTAGACTCGAAAATTGTTTGATATCACGTGTGACCCATAGACGTAGTAACGCGATGCGTTAGTTCTTTAAGACGTGATATGTGTATACGGAAGTTGAAGCGATAGGTGTACAACGTTATGAGTTGTGGTGTCTTGTTCCTTGCGAACGGGTTTGCGGTTGTCAGGCTTGTGATTGAATATGGAGATTGTAAAGTGCTTGATGGAGTTGGAAAGTTGAAACCTTGAGGTTGATATGAGATTAGCGTGCGGATGTTGAGCACGTCGTTTTAGCCCCATCATGTCTTATAGCCTTCGTTGCCTTGCTTTACTATCACATGCTTGAACCATGTCATCTTTTGCATTGAGCCTATCTTGTAATGTTTGCTTTGCAATCACACTCCTACCTTTGTACCCTTATGCATACGACAATCCAAGTATTTGAAAACCGTATATATGTTTATGTTTTGGGGATATTTCTGCTTCTTCCTTAAATGTGTTCAAGGGTGAACTGTTATGAAATTCCTTTCGTTTTGTATCAATTTTCGAGGGTGAAAATTTTTATAAGGTGGGTAGAATGTAAGACCCAAAACCTTTGAAAAAGGGCTATCATTAGCTAATTTCAAATTCAGTGTTTCTGTAGCTTTAATTTCAGAAATTTCTCTATTAAAGAAAATTAAAGCAAGTTTTGATTTATTGAATTTGAAATAAATTGAGATTATTATCCAATTTTACAATTATTGGATTATTTTTTATATTCAAATTATAAAGTTGGTAGTTGTGAAATAATAATGATTTCTATATGATTTGGATTAAATAATTAATATTTTAAATATTATTACTGCTATTTTGAAAAATGAAGAAATTAAGTATATTATTTCTAATTATTTGATTTGAACATTTTATTGAAAATAATTTGTGAAAGTGATGAGCAAATAGTATTTTCTATATACAATTAGTGTTGGATTTAATTTGGGTTTCAATTACTATAATATCCCTACTTTTATTTGAAATTACAAAAGTAACCCTAACCCTAAAACCCTAACCCATGACCCGGTCCCGTTTCCCCCAAACCAGTAGCAGCCGAAATCCTTTCTCCCCAAAACAGTAACACACGGTCTCCTTTCCCTTTTCCCTGAAAAGAAAGAAACAAACGAAACAAAGAAAGGAGAGGCAGAATTAGGGAAGATGGGAGAAGAGGGAGGCAGCGCGGTGGGTGCTACTGCCACCATCGCCAACAGAAAGAGAGGGAGACTGAGTCGTGGCAGAGGAGAGGAGGAGGGAGCTCGCTATCGTGCCACCGCAATGGTCGATGCCGCCGAAGCTTCCTGTGTCGTCACTGTGCGCGCCGAGGAGGGTTTAAGGGAGCAGGTGCCGCCACCGTGCCCAGCCATCTTGCCGCGCCGTTGTTCACGCCTTGAGGGCTGTCAGGCAAGGGAAGAAAGAAGGTCGGTGCGCCGTTGGAGCCTTTGCCATCGCCGTTCAAACCGGAGCCACCGTCGCGCCTGGGTGCCACTGCCGCGGACTCGCGTTGGCCGCATCGCCGTGCCACCCTCACACCATAGATCTACTCTGTTCGCGAGCTGAGCTAAGGAAGGAGAGACAAACGCGACGGAGTGGAGTGGGAGAGCCGCGCCGGCGCTGTTGGGGGTCTCACTGCCGCCGGAAAAAGGTTCAGGCCGTCGCAGGTGTCGCTGTCGGAGGGGGAAGCTGTGCCTCCGTGTTTCTGACCGCCGGGAGTGGTTATGTGGCTTACGGGATCACCGCCGGAGCTCCGGGCTGAGCTTCTGCCACTTGAGACCCTGCTGCCGTTGCCGGAAAAGTTTGCCGGTAAGGGTTTTAATTGTGGTTTCTGTCGTTTTTGAATTCCGAGAATATTATAGTCACTGCGTTTTGGTTCCAGTTGTCGTGATCGGAATTTGTCGCCGCTGCTTGTTGAGGTGGCTGCTGAGCTGCCGCTGACCCAGCTCGGAGACTGCCGCTATTTCGGTTCAGCCGTTCCTTCTTCGGTTCGGTAAGCGTTTCGATATGAAAGCCCTTCTGTTACTGTTCTGTAATCTCATGTTGAGGTTTATGGCATTAATTGCTATAAGATTGAGTTTTGGTTATTATATGTTGCGATTATTGATGCTATGGTTATTGCGAAAGTGGCTGGGAGCTGAGGTTTTGGTTGCCATCAGTTCGGGTTGAGGCGGAAAGGATTCTCTGAGGCGTTTGGGTTATGGAATTGCATTTTGAGGTAGGGGTGCTTTCCGAAAACTATATTTTATATGTTGGAATTATTACATATGGATACTGATGTGAGACAATGTATTTGCTGATTGTATCAGCCTTATGTATTGTTTGATTGTCTCTAATGATTATAAAGTTGTTTGGTTGGATTGTTGTGTGGTTTTGTGAAACGAAATGCTTTTTAAGTTGATTCTTTTAAAAGCTTTGAGATCGAGTTTAATCCGTTGGAAATTGATTTGAGTCAAATGGATTTTCTTAAGAATGTGAAAAATAGAATACACTCTTGAATTCAGCCTGGCTTGCTTTAAATGATCTGGTTTTTGATTAATGATTGTTACTGAACCGTTTCTTTGAAACTTTAGAAATGAGTTTATTTGGCTGATAATGATTTGATTTTTGAAACGGTTTTCTCAGGATATGGAATTGAGATGATTGTTAGATTTAGCTTGCCTTGAACTGATTTTGGATTTTGGGCTATTGAAAAGGATTGTAGACTGTTTTGTTGGGACCCGAACCGGGTGGCAAAGTCCAAGTTTTAGGGGAGGTGCTGTCAAAATTCCGGTAGAATTCGGGACTTTACTGAAACATTATTTGGAAACTTACGAGTTAACGGCTTCTACTATTTTATCTGAATTATTAAGAAAGGGGTGACTTATGCTTTTGAAATGAATTATTAGAAAGAAAATTGTGATTTAGTCTTATTTCTTAAGCAAAGTATTACATTTCCCTTGTGAACAAGTTATTTAAATGAAACTTATGCTTTAAGGCTGCTTGAATGTGAAAAGGGTTTATGCCTTTGGATTTGACTTGGGGGTTTCAATTAAAGAAGTTTCAATGGCTTTGAAAGAACCCGAGCGTCTATTGACAAGTCTCATTTTAAAGTGTTTTGGGAAAGGTTTTAACTACTCCTTGAGTTCTGAATTTTTGTAAGACTAAAACAATTTCTGAGCAGTTGAAACGCTTTAGAATTTCCTCATGTGGTTGAAGCTGATTTTTGTTTAAGTAAAGGAAATGGCTTTGAAAAGAGTAATTGACTTTATGACTCTGTATGGCTTAGATCCAATTTTGTTACTCAAATCAGGAAGTCAATATTTTAATGATTTTAAGTGAATTTGAGAAAATGAGTTATATTAATTTCCCCTAAAGACTTGGGACTCTGCCGAGAAACTTTGTTATAAAATCCCATTATTGGATGGATGATTTTGAATGTTTCAAAATGAATCTTTAACTTTCCATGGTTATAGAATGGCTGTGTATGATTATAAGTATTGGTTGGTTCTGGATTGAACCGTGAGCTGGAATGGCTGTGTATGATATGAATATTGGCTGGTTCTGGACTGAACCGTGAGCCGGATGGCTGAGATGGATGTTGATCCATGGATGAGATTGAATGCATGTATATGCTGAATCATTGATAAATGTGAATGTTGCACTTCCACTATCAGAGATAAGATTTTTCCTGGGAGAAAGCAGTGGCTAGCCACCACGTGCTCCAAGTTGAGACTCGAAGCTCTTTTGACCCAATGTTGTCAGGGTTGCTGGGCACTGTGAAAGCCCCAGATGAGCTCACCCCCATAAATATTCACCAGTAAGGGTGATGGATATGGATCATGATTATGATCAAGTTTATATTGAGTATAACTCGAGTTGGGGAGACACGACAGAGGGACAGTCCAATGATTAGCTACCAGGACTTGTCGGGTTGGCTCTATAACCGACAGATGATATCATCAGCCACTAGGAACAGACATGCATCATATGCATTTATGTGACATTATTTTGGTGTGCATATTGTACTTGGTTTGCCTTTGTGACTATTTGAGATTATCTGCTACTTGCTCTACTTGCTGTAACTGTTTGTTTGTGCTTGAACCTCCTATCTGTGTTTGCAACTGGGACTCTGTTGGATTGTGGTGATTGGTTGTTGTTGGATTATTTGGGCCTAAGGCCGTGGTTGAAATAAGATGGACCGATGGTTGGTTTCGGTTTTGTGTTTCTGATTTGGAATAGTATGAAAGGCTATTTTTGGTTTAGCATAGATAAACCTTTTTGAAAGGCTTTTGAATATTGTTTCAAATGAACAATCTCCTCTTTCAGAAAAGGATTTCAGATTTCTCTTTTATTGTAAACTGATGAGCGGATAATTTATACGCTTTTTGGCATTGTTTTTAGTATGTTTTTAGTATATTTTAATTAGTTTTTATTATATTTTTATTAGTTTTTATTTAAAAATTACTCTTCTGGACTTTACTATGAGTTTGTGTGTTTTTCTGTGATTTCAGATATTTTCTGGCAGAAATTGAGGGACCTGAGCAAAAATCTGATTCAGAGGCTGAAAAAAGACTGCAGATGCTGTTGGATTCTGACCTCCCTGCACTCAAAGTGGATTTTCTGGAGCTACAGAAGCCCAATTGAAGCTATCTCAATTGCATTGGAAAGTAGACATCCTGGGCTTTCCAGAAATATATAATAGTCCATACTTTGCCCGAGATTTGATGGCCCAAATAGGCGTTCCAAGTCAGCTCAAGAATTCTGGCGTTTAACTCCAAAACTAACACAAAAGCTGGCGTTTAACTCCAAGAAAAGTCTCTACACGAAAATGCTTCAATGCTCAGTCCAAGCACACACCAAGTGGGCCCAGAAGAAGATTTCTACATTAATTACCTATTTCTGTAACCCTAGGCTACTAGTTCTCTATAAATAGGATCTTTTGCTATTGTACTTTGAGACACTTGATATACTTTTGATCTTTGAGAGTCTTATGCACGTTTGGAGGATGGCCTCACCGCCATGCCTAGACGTTGTTCTTATGTATTTTCAACAGTGGAGTTTCTACACACCATAGATTAAGGTGTGGAGCTCTGCTGTTCCTCATGAACCTCATGAA